>NW_010534320.1:0-48496 GCF_000687285.1 Phaethon lepturus | reverse complement strand
AGCAGGAAGGATGTGGTGGTTGAGGCACTGGACTGGGATTTGGGGAGACATGGGTTCTGTTCCCAACTCTACCACAGTTGAGATGTGATGAGTGGAAGGGCAAGCAAACAAAGAGGAGGAGCTGTTTAGCTATGGCAAAAACATACTTTCACGTGGCCTGTTTGTCCAGTTTGGATGTTAGATAGGTCTGGTTTTTTGTTTGGTTAATCAAATAAACAGTGTTAGAGACTCCTGTTTGTGCAATTGAAATCTGAAAGCTAATCTCAACCTATTGCAGGAATCCAGATGTTGTTTTAACTACATGTTGTTTTAACTTGCATGAGATTTCAGATGCCACTTCTCAGTGTTTCTTGGTTAACATAATTCACCAATTCACCATGTAGTTCTCTGATCTTCAGGCAATGTACTGTGACTTGTACGCTAAGTTATATACGCACGCAGTCTCTCCACTATCTTGCTTAGGTACAAAGGCAACAGACCACACACAAGATATTCCTTTGTCACAGAGGGTGAAGTTCCTACAGTTTGATAGTAACACTACATTTTTTCTTTTCAGAAGGAAGAGCTTGGGCTACCACCTCTGAGCTGTAGACTACGAAGCTCAACATCCTGATTTGGTGCCACCTTTGGGAGGATGAATCAGGACAGTGACTCAAGTGATCAGCCCACTGGTGAGTTTTCTGCTTGTCCAAGTGTTTGCCTATCTTCTCCTGTTCGTTCAGCATGATTTGCTTTCCATTTGTTTTCCTTAGTGCTATTGGAGGAGAATGTTGGGTCACAAATCGAGCAAAACCTGTGAATTCAAAGCTAAATTGCATGCCATGAAAGTTACTGGATCTTTGAGGTTTCCTGGTCCACATCTAAATATCAGTGTTCTTGGAACCGTATTTCAGGTTGAAACTTTTTATAACAACTGTTTTTATAACTTCTCACCAATTCAGAAGAACACATGATTTTTATTAGTGTTACACAACTCATTCAGATTTTATCCATAGTTTAGTTTTCTCATTAATTGCTTTTGTAATTGCTTTACCCTATAAAGTAAGGCCCAGGGAGGATGCACACGCATACTGTTTTCATGTGTGTCCCACAAAGTTTCAGTGTTAGCGTCCTTGCCAGAGAGCTTGAATGGACAGGAGTTTGTTACTCGCTCTAGCTCAGTCCTGCCATAAATTTCCTCTCCTTTTCCATCCCCATCTTTGGGTACTGGAATTCAGTATCATCGAGTGCTTCTGGCAGTTTCTGGAAAGGAGAAGGGCCTGGAGGCGTAAGCCAGAAGCAGCGCCTGACAGCCTCCCAGGCTCTTGCTCAGCTGTGTGCTTTTTTGGATGTGTAAAGGGGCATTCTTAGTTCTGACGTGAGGGCTATTTTTTGACAGTTTCCATTGTTCCCTCCTCTTTGTTAATGGGTGAGGCCTTTTTGTCTGATTCCTTTTTCAGAAATAGAGGCTGTTAGGAGAGCTGTCTGCTCACAGGTTTGGGGATTTTTCTTTTGTTGTCAAGAGTCCTGAGAGTTTCTGCCTCCCTTTTTCAGACTCGCTCGGGTAAACTCATCCAGACAATACCTGCCTGATGGGATTGCTGGGCTATCCCCTTGCTGGGATAGCAAGGAAAGTGGTCCTCATAGCCACCACCCTTGTGCCATGCTCTTGCTGTCACAGTCCACATGGCTGTAGGCAGAGCAAGTTGACGAGTTTGGGGTTCTGAGCACCTGCCTGCATGAAAGACCTTGCTGTTGTCTGAGGGTTTGAATCTGGGAGGTCAAGAAAAAATTTTTGGAAAATTCCTATGGTAACCTGTAATATCTATTCTTTAACACTCTGCACGTGTTTTTATTACTGTGAACAGATGATGATTACACATCAGGATGTCATGCAGATTCATAAATCATCCACAAAAAGACCTACAGGCTGGGTCTTTGGAAAAAGACATCCAAGGAAAGTCTCCATAACACAAACCACCCTGGATGTTCTTGAGAAATGTGTGGATCGCATGGTCAGAATATTCACAGATTGCTCATTGCAGCGTTATTTTTTGTAGGGGTAATAAAATATTATGCTTTGAGTTTAGATCTGCTCTCTAAAACAGGAATGAAGCTGTCAAGAGGGACACATTTCCAGTGTACTACTTGTGTGGGTCTTACACCTTCTGTTGAAGTGCTTGATACTGGTTACTCTTACACTGATGATTTGTATCTTGACTGAAGATAGGGTTCTCCAAATTTGGACTCCATTTGTTCAGCTTCCAGGACCAGCCCCCTGTAGCCAACTAGTAAGTTTTATACTGTCGGTTCATTTCATTATCTAAGCCTTGCTACCACTGTAGCTATACTTAGAGAGGAAGGATATTATAATCTTGTGAAAGATTAAAATATTTTTACTGTAATCCAGCTGGAAGGGTAGCACTTTTCTCAGGGTAGGAGACAGCCAAGGCTTGTCCTCCCCTTATGCAGGAAGGAAGTACTGGCAAAGGCCCCTCAGCTTCCTGTCAGCTCCGGAGCACGTTTGCAGACGCAACCTTCTCCACCATCCATCACCCAGCCCAGCCAAACAGTCACGGCCCCACAACGGGAAAAACACACGTCTCGCATAAACACTTCGGAGGCAGTGTGAGTGCAAACCGCTGGGGTTCGTGTACAAGCAAGTTGGATCTGTAGGCTGTGTCTGACAACAGGCTACTGAGGATTTTCTTCCCTTTATAGTGAAGTACTTCAATAACCAAAATTCCCCTTTAGAAGAAGCAGCTTAACAAAGGAAATAGAGGGGAAAAAGAAAGATAAGGGCTGATGTTTAGTAAAGAAGCTACTGCACTGACAAGTTGCGGAGCCTTAAGCCAAGGAAATGGCCAGGGATGCTCTCTGGTCCACAGCACCCCAGGGTGATGTGTCTGGCCACAGCGGAAGGGAGTGACTGTTGTCTGGCATGATGGAGACAAGAGTTTTCTATCAGGTCTTTAGGGTAGGGCAGTGATGAGTCAAATGCTATCTGTGATGCCCTAAAGAAGGAAGAAATGAATGAGGTGGAGGACTCACCTTTAAATTAATCACCTTTGCTGGATAATATGATTCTGTGCCTCACTCCAAGAAAAGGCTCAGAATTGAACTGCGATCTTTTTCTTGCATTACTGGTTTTGTTTAAAAGCTGCATTACAATATTTAGGTATTTTTTTCAGACTTGTCTGCTCTGTAACCTTTTTTAACCATTCCTTAACACAGCTATTTGGTTTTATTTTTTTCAGTGTGGCTTTAGCATACTCACTACCATTGAGCTGAGAATTTCATTTTGGTTCTTACAGCAAAAGCCTGCAAAGATTGGCTGCTAAGAGATGATGAGCAATCACTGAAACACCTCTCAAGATCCTGTATAACCCTATTGTACAGCTGCATATGACAGAATATCAAGAGTCTATCTTGACAGAGAAACAACTTTTCAATATTTGAGGCTTAATTTTCCTTATACATCTAGCCTGAATGCTTTATGTGTAAGGCTGAGCACCTAGGTTAGTCTTTCTAGGTGTGAGCATCCACACAGAGCCCTGTCTGCATTACCTGGTTCCCACTCAGCATTTTCTGGTAGGTATTTTGGAAGCCATCCTATTGTTCTTTGGCCTGAGATACTCCAAAACTACCTCCTACTAGGTTGTGTCCAACAGCAAGAGGACTGGTTTGTACCTGGGAATGGAAGGAGGGGGGTGGAAAGGCTATCAACCACCACAGCAATTACACCTGCCCTCCCTGTTTCACATTGATGCTGCTCATGTTGAATTGTACTCTGTGTTTGAGCCCACACCTCTGAGTCAGCTAAGCTTGTAAATTAAGTGAGGAATTAAAACACCTCCAAGAGTTCTCTGTTTGGGTCATTGGAAGATTTGGGGTAAAATTCAAGTCAGATTCCAACTTAATGGTAATTTTAAAACTTACCCTGAAATTTCAGGCAGTTGCTCATGGTGTAAGAAAATAATATTTTGTGGGGTTGTGTTTTTCCTGAATTGACTAACGCTACAGGATTTCTTCAACCTTTCCTCTGACTTTTCTCTCTGAAAAAGGCTACTGTAAGTAATTTCTGCAGCGTGACTATCTTTGCAGTGTGCCCAGTGTACTCAGAGTCAAAATAGTATTTACTTAAGGCTACGTTTTGGTGAAGCTGGGATGAAACTTGAATGTGAGTATGAACTCTAGAATTAAAGAATGAGTATGTTGTTTTAATGATAAGGTCTTTAGGCTAGAGTTGTGGAAGTAATTGGTGAAGCAAATTGTGTAGTACTGAAATCTGGCCACTCTGACCCCATATGCATACTGGCTGATGTGGTGGTTTTATTTGTAACACATCTTTGATCACAGTTTATGGTTTTTATACATTTTTATCATGTGAAAACCAGTGTGTAACTCTTAACAGTCTTGATAAGAAAAAAAAATCCCCAGCTCCATGCCGGCTACCTGCACAAGCACCTTGTCAGCCCAGCCAGATGTGCCTTTCTGTGGTTATTTCATTCCTTCTCCTCTGTTTCACATTCCTATTGTCCTTTGTCTGGGCTTGCAACAGGCATGGGGTGGGGAGTAAGCTCCTTAAATGCCTTTACAATACTCTGTGGGACAGAAACTATTTCTTATTTAAGGTTTTTACAGAATGCAGTATTATGGAGTCCTCACTTAAAATCTGAAGGCATTTTTTAAATGCTAACGATTATTTTTAAATCTACCAGAAATGCACATGAATAACACAAATTGAAAAAGAAAAGAAAGTAAAAGTTACAGGGGGTGGGAAGGATAATAAACAGCAGTAATAGCTGTATGTTTATGAAAACAATAACAAAACCGAAAAACCTACCCATCAGGGCAATAGCCTAGAACTAGGAAAAATCAGGTTTCCCCACTGCTCAGGCTGAAAGCAGATGCTGTCAACTGAAGTTGTCAACTTTAAAAGAAAAAAAGCAAAAGTCAGCAACCTAGTTGTTTTTCCTGCTGAAGACCCGAAATCCCCAGCCAGTTTGTGGCATTTGGCAGTCTCGTTTCCCTGTTTTGTGAAAGTATTAATCTTCCCTTTGTGAAGCTGCTTGACTGTACATGGGAAAGTGCTCGCATTAACAGCATGCAAAATTTCTTAATTTCCTTCTAGGAAATAATTTATTGTGTCTTTGCTCGTCCTAGCCATCCTGTTTGGAGGAAGAAGACATCACTCTAACGGGCAGCGGGTGCAGTTCTGCTCAGTTCCTGTGTGCACTGGTCTCTTATTTATTTTATTAATCTGATTATGCACTGTGACAGCAATGGGTTAAAAAAAAGAGACAGGACTGTGATTTGTTGACAGTGTCCCTTTTAAGTACAAGAGTGCCAACCTGAAATCGATCCACCGCTTGCTAGCCGAGCAATGTAAGGAACGCAGGACAGCGGTAACGTGATCAGATTTGCTGAAACCACCAAGCAAAAGTGCTGCGGCGCTGGGAGAAGCTGCGAGTGGCCGAGGTGTTTATTTCAGGAGGCTGTGGCTAGGAGGACTGGTAACTCTCAAAGAAGTGAAAGCAGGGAGGGACTTGTGAGCCACTTCTGACTTGTGCCAGTGGCTGTCACGGTTCATGGCTCAAGGAAAGACAAGTCCTCAGGATGGCCAAAGTCTCTGAAAAGTCAAAGAAACAGGGTTGTGACAGTAAAATGCTGTTTGCCCCGGGATACGAAAACACTGTGTGACTGAGAAGAGTTCTGTTTAGGCTGGATGTGTGGTCATAGGACATAAACTGATTGACAAGTTTGCCATTAATTGCCTGCTGGTCTCTACACTCCCTCTGCAAAAAGGGATGAAGTGTGAGAGCTGCTTCCTCCCACTCTGGTTCTTTCACATACATCTAGTGAAGACAAGGGTCAAGTTAAATCCAACAATCCTAAACAACCGTCATGAACACTGGCAAGGTCCAGGTAACAAACATTGGAGGAAAAACATACTGTGAAATCAAACAAGCACTAGTTATGAGAAAGGCTGGTGGTGAAACTGTGTCCTACACCCCAGGACCGCGTTACTGCCTCTTGGTGCCTGTTCCCACGCAGTGCCTTCAGCGATGACAGTGTTTTCTGCATCCTTCTTTCCTGGGCTCCGCAGCCCTCATTCACGAGGCAGATGTCCTCTTCTCCAGCTTGACAAGAACCTGCCGGGTGGGGTGTGCTCTACAGGAGCAGAGGGGGTTGCCTGCACCATGTAGCTGCAGATCTTCTCACCCAAGGTGTCTGCCCCTCAACAAAAGAGTTTGGGAGTAAAAATGCAGCCACGTTTGTGTGTGGGGAGGGAGGAACGACTCAGCTGCTGCAGGGATTCATTTGTGTGTTAGTGGGAACTGCGAGGCAATGCACATGTCCTGCTCTGAATCTAAAGCAGTGTTTGCTGTGTGTGTGATTGTGCGTTCTTTTAAATTAAACTATTTTGCAAGCACTTCCTTCCTGCATTTCTCAGAAGGAGGGGGGGGGGGGTGTGCAAAGAATGTTTAACTGCCTTTGACGGAGGAGGAAAACTGAAGAAAACAAGAGATGCAATCCTAACTACTGACCTTTTACTTGAGCTTGGTGATGTTTTTCAGCAGCAGAGCCTCCAGGGAGTAACAGCATCCTCCTTGCTATTGTGCTGCCTGCCCAAAAAGGGGGCTAAAGTTCAGCTTTTATGATGTTCTCACTCTGGGCTTGTGGGAAAAAGGCCACATTCCCTTTCTTAGGTCATACGAGTGCAAGAGATGACAGAGTCCTACAGTCTAACCCCAGGGCATTAGGCCAGTTCAGAATGAGACTGGGATAGACAGCTCGGTAAATATGCAGCTAGCTTTTTCTCCTTACGGAGATTCACAGCAGGTGGGAGGGTAATTTACATTGTTAAATTAAAAGGCACTGATTTATTTTATGTTGATGTGTTATTGTTTCATAAAAGCACATGGGTTACCATTACTCATAATGGATTCTTGCACTTTATTGTTAAATACTCCTTTTCCACTTTGGTCGACAGTTACTGGAAATGAATGTTATCCACTAAGACAAAAACAAGAGGCAAATAAATGTATAACAAAGCCCTAACCTCCTCCCCAACAAACCACAGGTTTTTCAGGGAACCCTCCCCAGTTTTGAAGATTGAGATCATTGCCATAGATGTTCTCAAATTGTGCTCCTTGCCCATCAGACCATACCACGTGGTAGGGGCTGTAGAGCCATGCGTCCCTTTGCTCTCTGGGTCAGGTCAGGCTCCCCATCTCATAGGTGCCACCTAGTCTTGCGCTTAGCACCGTGGTAGGCTGACTGTTGCCAGTTCCCTTGGCAGCTTTGAGTGTTTCTATCCATGGAGGTTTTCTTCAGCTGCGTTGTTGAAGTGTTGTTAGGTAGATACTGAGCTGGTGTTTCTAAACGGCATGATCCTGGCTACGGGGAGATGGTTGTGCTTCTTGAAGAGTTGAGCAGAGGAGGAGGTTCTGCCTGGAAACGCTGCCTATCTTAAGGATAGATACTGTTTTAAAGTTGTTATAAGACCTACTGTTTAAAAATATAAATCTGGATGATGCTGATGTCTGTCTGTGCATTTGCATCCTTTCAGCAGCGCTTGCAACTTCTGCTCAAGGTGCTGCAGCATCTTAGTCTGGCCGTGCTGTCCTGCAGCAGACTAAGAGATCCCATCCCATGGCTGAGGTATGAGTTTTACTTTAAGTTGAGGCCTTCTCTTTTGCGTCATAGAGCACATAAAACTCAACATTGTACCTAACTACCCTGCTGTTCACTGAAGAATATGCATTGCTGCCTATTACAGAGTTAATAAAGTGTACCTCTGTACGTTATAAGGAAAGACGTGTGTTTTGGCAGAATGGAGCACATGGGAGTGCTGACTGATCTAGCGGCTTAATTGCAGCTGCAAGGGAAAGGTCTTGCTCCCTGCCCTTCTCTCTCACGCCCTCATACCCAGTCCTGGGTACATGAGTCATCCTCTTTGCTCCAGTGCTGCTACCTTGGACCCTTCACTGGGTTGGTTCAATTCATTGGCCCAGCAAGAACTGATCCGTATTTCGGCCGAGTTAGTTTATTGCCGTCAGCTTGGGTGGTGCTGGCTTGTGAACTGGTCTGCTGAGGACCAGAGCCTGCACGAGCTGGGGCAGGGACGGGGCTCTCTGCGTTTCAGCGGGGCGAGCTGTGGAGTGGGGAGGCTTCAGGTTGGTTGGTGTAGCTGCACTCACATGCAACATGCAATAGAGATGTAACGAGGACGAGTCACTTTGCTTTTGTACCATCAAAACGGTGAAAGACAGTCAGATATTAATTCAGAGTACTTGAAAGATGTGTATGTGCCAAAGCACACCTTTGGGTGGCTGTTTTATGGGTGCAGACGTGTTAGGTGTCCCCCCTCAGTCATGCTTTCACCTTCCTGGGTACCACACACCTGTGACATGGTCCACTGGAGCGTGCGATTGTGGCGAGGTGAGGGTGAACTCGACACACCTTGTGATTTTTTTTGGTCTTTTTGCCTTTGCAGCATCTTCCAATGACTGACCCTCAAATTTGGTAAATAAAATACCTAGTTACTTGATAGATGCAGGCAGATGTTTGGGTTATGGAGGAGAGAAATGAGGTACTTGGAGTCTGTCAACTCTCTGGTATTTCTGGTTATCATAGTGAGTGGTAGGGTACAAATTAATGCTGGGAAAACGGGCTTGAAGATGAGGGAGGTTTGCTAGGGTGTTTGCCACAGACGAGAGAGTTGGACCCATAATGTGAAGCCAACGGGCAGTGGCATTCAGATAACCCCGGGAGTGTGTTGATCAAGGCAGAATCGTGGTTCTTTTAGCCAACTTGAAATTTGCTTAATATTAATCTGTCTCTTTGGTTTACGAGTATTGATTTTCATATATACAAGAAGATGCCTGTGGCAGTCTGACGCACAGTACTGTCCTGGCATAGGTGCTGGAAATACGCTCTTGCCCAACTGCCCGCGCTCCACCATCAGCTAAATAGTGAGGGGCTTTAGTGGCTGTGGAAGAGCCACGGTCCCTGTTGACTTCCAGGGAGGGAGGCCATTTCACAGAATTGTAGGCTTTGGCTCTACAGATCATTCATTTAACCTTATTTAGTTTTGCCCAATTTGAGGAGGTATCTCTTTTCATTTTCTTCTAGATACTCTTTGTACTTAGCTGCACAGACATTGGGAGGGAGAAGAATTTTTCTAAATTGTTTGTTTTTTTCTTGGGGAAAAAGAAATTAAGATTTATTATCGGTTTTCCCTCCCGAGGGCTCTACCTCAGAAAAATCTTCTGTAAAGCAATTTTCAGCTTTTACTTCAAGAAGTATGTAGCAAGCTATCAGTAATTCAGCATAACAAAAGTTCATGCAGTTCAGAACTTTCATGATTACAGAGGAGCTTTTCTTGGGATTTTTAAAATGTCCTAGACACAATTAAAATAATTTCTCAGCAAGGAGAGTGCAAGCTGGGGACTCTCCAGCAGATGTAATCACTCAAGGAAAACTTTGTTTGGCTTGGCTGGGTCCTGCCTTCGTTCCGTGCTCTTTCATCCTGCCGCCAGTCTTTGTCTCTCAGTCTTTTGCCGTGTCTTTCTGTCCGTCTTTTTGTCTGTCTGTCTTTCCCTCTTTCAATCTGCCTCGCATTCCCTTGCAGGCTGAATGGGACAGCGTTAACCTGGCTACTTCCAAGACAAACAGCGAGTCAGATTGGAAGAGGGGGGCCTTTGGCTGTCATGAGACTTCGTGGTCACTCACTTCCTAGAATTAAAGGCTGGGAGTTGATCTGTAAGCCAGCCAAGCCGGAGACAATGATTTGGGTTTCCATTTTGTTCCTTTGATACTGACTTAAATATGTGCACCATGTGGGAAAACAAAATTTACATAAAAGAAATCCACCTTCTTACACAGATCTGTTCTACCCTGTGTCTTCTGATATGAATAACACAGGTAGAAAAAGTCATCTGTGGTTTCCTAAAGGACTTTGGAAATCAGTCCTGCTCCTAGAGAACTGATTTGTGAATGAAATCCTGACTATGGTGTGGGTTTTTTGGTAGCCCTGAGAAGATGGGACTGGTGCAGCTGGAATCCCGGTGGGCGAGAGGAGACGGCACAGATGTGTAGCAGCTCCAGGCACGGGCTGCTGGGGACGCTGAGAGTTCCCATGGTCCCTGCCACCCAGGAGGGTCTGTGCCTGCGCCTGATACCAGCCTAGAATAAGTTAGAAGTAACTGTTAAAACAGCTGGATCCATACTGATGTGAAAATGAGGGAGGTCAGAATCGGGCACCTGTTTGCATTTCCTTGGGGGTTCTGCTGGGAGACTTTGGGTAAACTGCTTCACTGCCCAGTGCCCATGTGCGGGAGAAGTGTGGCACTGTCATGCCTTATAAACTGTAATGTATAGCCTGAGGTGCAGCTTTTTAAGGAAACCAACACCTGCTCAATGTAGAAAAATGCAAATATGGAGGGCTGTTGTCCTTGAAGTAATACATGCTGTTGGCAGCTCTCTATATCATAGTGCTTCATTCAGCGCTGCTTTGGGGTATGTCTTCGTAGCATCACTGACTCGCAAGAAAGTGTTGAAGTGGTCACAGTAAGGACAGTAAAAGGATTCCATTTAGGAGATCAACACATCCTTGGCTGTGTGCAAGTCTGATGGGGAGATTTCAAAGATCTTTATTTCAAATGTCTTTGAAATCAAGGAAGTGGTGGAGGAGGAGGTCAACCTCCAAGGTTGAAAGGTTTAAAGGATTTTGGGTAACTGCAGCTCACAAACACATGCAGAGTGTTAGGTTGTTCAGGTAGCTTTGGGTCAAACTTGGTGATGTTTTTGCAACACCAGGGAAGCCAGTACAGACTTCCTAATGTGTTTACCTTGGTGCTCCCCGGGGTCTAAAGCCAGCTTCTTCTGAACCAGCTGCAAGCTATTACGGCTCATAAAGTCCCTTGCAACTCCTGGGTGGGGGTGCTGTAGATAGCACAGAGAATTGTTGAAGGTATTACATTCAGTCACATCTCTCACACTGTGAGATGCCTTTTCGGGATGGGACTGTTGTGCCAGTGCACAGGCACTTTGACCTTTTAAGCCCTAGCAACTGCATGGTGCTCTCCTTGGACAACTGTCTTGGTCTACCTCCTTCTGCTCCCCGCAGATCACTTCTTTATTACCGAGTCTACATATTTATTATCCTTCACTTCAATATGCAATTGTACTAATTATCTATTTTAAGAGTTTTCTCTGTTCTCTATTACATCATTATTATTCTAAATATGTGCTCAGATAGGTCTGTGGTGGCCAATGTACTATAAAACAAAGTATTGTTAATACCAGGTCTTTAGTGTCTGGCCCTGTGCCTAGCAGTGTACAGCAACATGATTGTACATGATTGCACACGAGTGGTCGGAGCACTGCAGCGTATGGTCTGGTTCTTCCATGGTATATGCTGACGTGCGAAGGACCGTAATGAGTATTATATTTTAAATCATATGTGCATTTTAAATAGTCAAACTATGAACAAATAAGTATGTGAAAGATTGTTGAACTTCCCTGTTTGACAGTTATCAGCTAATTCTTGGACATCCCAAGCCAAAATATTTAGCAGTATTAATTTTACTGTGAGGCTGAAGACTAAGGAGACTCCAGTCCTCGGTTGTTCCTAAACAGGAATGAACCCCTCAGCAAACTCAAGCTGAAACATGCTATCCTTCTCCTTCATTATTTTTCTTCGATTCCATGTAAACCATTCTGCTCTGAGTGGTTGATATACTCCAAATATCTCCTGAAACACAGAGGGATAGCCCACTTCCAACCTCTCACCTATCGATTCCAGCTTCCTTGTTGGACAGCCCATTCTTCCTGCTACCACAGCAGGGCAGCCGCTGGCAGTTACCTTCCACGCTGCACTTCTAGGTTTTTCTAATATACCTGTCTCCAGGTATACCTCATCCTTTCTCCCTGCCTGTGGGAGTTCTCTTTTCCCAAATGAAAAGGAATGAGGTATTAAAGCAAATGCGAGTTGACACCGGGTCACCTGCGGTCTGTTCAACCAGCTCCTGGTCACATTATCATTATCTTGCCCTGTGGCTGGATGTTTCTAGCTGGGTGTATTGCCCACACATATGGGTGACGAGAGCATGGGTGTGAAGACCAGTACCTTTCCTCTGCTCCAGCACCACCCCTGGGACAATGTTGTGGTGCTTTTTGGACATGAGCTGGTTTTCTGCTTTAAACTGCAGTGTGCTGCTGGGCTGTGCCAGCTCGTGGTAATTAGTGGACAGCAGTGATTGCAGCACCATACTCTGCTACATGATTTGGGCGTGTGGCAAGTTCCCTCACTTACAAAATTGCGATGAGTGATAAGGTTCCCTCTCAGGCACTGATGGACATTTAAAATGCTCCAAAGTACCTGCAGTGATTACTGAGGTTGAGTGAAAGGCCTGAGAAACGCCTGTGAAATGGTGCTCCTTGCCACAAACTGCTTTATAACCCAGCCTGGCTTCCCCGTCTAGCAGTAGGAGCACTGCAGCACCCCGATTCTCTGTAGCCCACCCCATCAGCAGTCCCTGAACCAAGTACGGTTTTGGGAGGCAGCAGGATATTGCACAGTAAGCTGTTTTTCTCCATTTTGATTCAGCAGTGTAACTCAGTATCTCGCACTAAAAAGACTTTCCATTGGTATTCAAGGCTCATATAACAGCTCCTCAACGGTTTCCTGCGGGTTCGGAGGGAAAGGATCTTTCCATGCATAATTTAATCACATTCAGCAGTGCAGCAGTTGGCTTTTTTTTTTTTTCTCCACAGAAAATCAATAACATCTTGTTAGTTAAATCTTATACTTTTAGAAATGTCAGTGAGCTTGCTTATCTCGTTCATTCAGATAAACACCTCTCGACATCCTGTTTTTCTTATGTCATACGAACAGGAAGAGAACGATTGTTTGAGATGTGCGTCAGTCATAATTGTAACCAGGCAGCCACCTTACCCTCCCCATTGCCATAGAAACCAACAAATCTCTTCAAACACGGTGGTGGAGAGCTGACAGGTATCCTTTCTTTTCTGCTTAACCTCCCAAGAGCTCTGACTTTGCAGGTCACGTGTAGGGCCACTCAAGGGTTAGGGTTTTTCTATTGTCTAAGAGCGTGCAACCTATAAATGTTGCAGGTGAATAGCCATTGCTTCTTTTATCTTCTGTAGCAGTGATATCTTTTATTCGGCCTTGCATCTAGTACTAGAAACACTGAAAAAATCCAAGGTAAGCTGTTCAGTCAGTGGCAGCGCCGTGTGAAGTACCGGGCAAGTTTTTGCCTGAGCCTGCGTGTAACGTCTCTAACGTGTCCTAGAGAAGAATAGAATGGTTTGAGCCAGCCGGCTTATGGAAAAGCATTTGGCTATTTTGCAATCACTTAAATGTGACCTGGAGAGCTTGGAGGGAGCAGATTGAGCATTTGGGGCGCATTTTGGAGTAATTGGAACTATTCCTGGCGCTTCACGGTGGGGTTTTCAAAAGCAGCAAGAGGAGCAGAGAGATGCATGAAGAACACGTTATTTGAAGATTCTTGTTTTCTCTGGCAATATTGAGTATCAGTACTGGAGAAAGAGTTTTACCCTAACACTCTGAGCTTTAATTAGCTATAGGAAGAAGGAGGAATATTTTAGAACAGGAATTTTACCATTTTTTTCTTCAACATGAGCAAAGTAGCAATTGCACTCTGCCTGTGGAGAGCTTGATCCAGCCTGGACAAATGGGTCTTCTTCACTTTGTTTGCTTGAGTCTCTTAATTATATTATATGTAACCTGAAGGGAAGCTGAAAAGCTACTTTGCAAGCCATATTTTTGATTCAAAGAAAGCTACGATATTTTCTCGGATTTTAAAGCAAATCAGTTTGGTTCGATGTGCTGCCCAACAAGAGCGTGGGTCACAGCTGCCCACACCTGCCCGTTCCACGCTGCTCTTACTCATAGCCTGTTTCCCCATGCAGGCAGAGGAGGAGGAGGAAGAAAAGCAGGAATGCACGGAGCTGGTGATAGTGTGGGGGACATTATCTCTTGAAAACACAGTCTGAGGGACAGAAAGGAAGCCAGCTGTGACCCGGAGCTGCCAGCCTGGAGGGGGTGGTCGTTGGCTGCTCACTGTTACCTGTGCCTTGGAGGAACAGCCAAGGAAAAAGCAGCAGAGGGAAAAGTGAGTTTCCCAGCAGCAGACCTCGGGAAGGCGGGACGTGGTGCTGCGTGACGCAGGGCACCCTCATGCAGCGGCTGAGAGCGAGGGGTGAAATACTGCTGTGGGTTGCTTAGCGTGTCTTGCTTTTATCCTCCCCCAGTGCTCAGACTGAAGATGTGGAAGTGAAAAGAAAAGCGAAGCATTCGTACGGAATTCCTACATATCTACATCTACAAAAAATTGACAGAGATAAGATCTGAGGATCTTCATTTCAGTTTTCCATATCTTTCAGCAGGTCTGTTAAGGCTAAAAATACCCATGCACTGGGGACGATGACACTAAGATTTGCTACAGATTTAAGCTTTTTTTTTGTTTTTTTTTTAACTATTGGCAAAGACACGTACAAGTTTTAACACGTTTTGTGTAGAGCGTATGAAGAAGGCTCTCACACAGATATTGGAAAGCCGTGAATTTCAAAGTAAATACTTAATAAAAGTAAGAAGTGGCAAAATGTAACATGTTCTTAAATTTCTTAGCCTTGTTCCAGTACTTATGCCTCCCTCCTTCAATTCCACCTTTGTCAAGCATTGGGCAATAAAAGGCTTTTTTCTTGCTGGAAAAGTTAGTTTCAGTTGTAATTACAAGATGCTGGTCTTGTCTTTAAATACCCAACATTAATTGGAGTTTTTACTCAGCTGATTGCGTTAACTTTTGCCAGTCAATCTGTGTGCTAAGGAAAGAATTAGAGCTGTTACGATAACCCGGCTCCAGAAGAGAAAGTGCCAGAAAACTTGGAGGTGCTGCAGTCCTGGTTTTTCCCCCTGATTTTCTACTGGTAGAAAACTGGTCAGTGTAAGCAGATCTGCAAAAGCAGTTTTTATGAAGAGCAATGTCCCAAACTACATAGGAGGAACATCGGGAGGAGGTCTGTGTTTACGATGTGCACTCCTGCTTTCCCTGCAGGTAGCTCTGGCATGATCTTCCTCTCTTACGCAGAACTTCTCAGTGTTTTCCAGCAGCGTGGTACAAGAGTTTCCAGCACAGTTTCCCCACCCCAGGTGAGCTGCAGCCCTACGCTCCCATGAGAAAGCTCAGTGCACCTTTATTTGCTTCACTAGGTAAGCTGGACTCCTTACAACACATCACAGAAGAATGTTTCCATCCCTGCTTCTATGTGGCACAAGATTTGACCTGTATTTTGAATGTTTTGTTTAAAGCGTTTCATGGTACAATGTGATAGAAAGCTCATGTGAACCCTAATTTAGGTGAAAATCTCGTTAATTTAAGCAGAAATTAAGCATTAATTAAAAACTGGGTTAAAAAATTAGGTTGTGGACCCAAGCCTAGTGAAATGCTTCCTTAGTTGATGTGTATGGAAATTTTTGTGTCAGCTTCACTGGGTGAGATTTTCATCCATGGAGCTGTTCCATGGATGAAATAGGTTGGTGTCACCTGGGATAGGTTAAAATACATGGACTTCTTCAGCCGAAGGTCTGAGCCTTTGTGTTGGGGTACTGAAAGTGGACCAAATGGTTTAGCTGTGCATTTTAACGTGTGCTTAAGCACTGTCTAAATACTTTGCTAACATCAGGTCTCAACATGTAAAAGTTTCTATTTCAAGTTCTATTTTTCAAAAAAATTTAATTCTCATTTGGATACTTAAAGAACAAACTTTCCTTGAACCTGATTACCTATCTTCAGTGATCGGAATTGTCTCAGCTAGAAAAAAAAACAACAAAAAAGTGAATTGCGACTTTACTGAAGGGGTTATTTTAATATGCTTCTGAAATGCTGACAGAAAAGATGAAGTGTTCTTCAGGCTCAAGCTGTCTTTCTGCTGTGTAACCTACAGATTTCTTTGGGCGATTCGATTATCCAGCCACAGATGATAACAAATTCTGTGTCTGATGTTACATACCTGAATCAGCAGCACCAGTTTTGGAACTGTGTAGACAACAGAACTAGGAACCTTAGGAGCTGGAAGCAGGACGCCCTTGGCGCCTTTCACCTCGCTGCCAGGGACGAAGCTGCAGCACTTGCGATTCGGCACAGGGCCTGGTTGCCTGCCCCGTCCCGGTGGAGTTCAGCAGCGTGGCCGTACGCATCGGCCTCAGAGAGGGAGAGGTTCTGGCCCCTGTTCAGCATCTGCTGATACTTCTTAAGTATGCAGAAGAGAGGAACTGGCAGAAGAACATGTGGGAATGGCGTTTAAACAAGATTAAAACTATTGTTACTGTTCTATAAAGAAAGTTGGATGACTTCAAAACATGTATTACGGCTTTTTAGTATTAACAGCGGGGGTTTTTTCATGGAAAACTACTTAGGAGAGACAGTTAAAGGTTTTTAGGTTTGGAACATGGGGATTTCCAGACATGTCTGGAGGGGAAAAAAAATATATATCTTTTTAGCTTTATGATGGTACTCTGCATGTGATGCTTCTTTCCCAAACTGCAGTTCAGTCCACTAGACCTGCTGCTGCTGCTGTTCCTGACGGTCTTAGTACTAAGTAGCCAGAAAATAAGGACATGGGTAAGAAGTTCCCCCTTTTATCCTGGACGATACTAGTTTTCTTCACCTTTGCAGGATTGATAAGGTCGAAAGAAGAAATTGCTAGTTTTCTGGAGTGCTGTGGGAAGTGTTTTTAAATTCCTGAATTCCCCTTTCCATGAAAGCGCCATTAACTTAGTGTAGGGACGTTGACTTCTACGCTGGTTATGGCAGATCCCGTCTGTTCCTGGGCTTGCAGAGGTGTGGTGAGGCAGCGCCAGCGCCCAGCGGTGGGGTCTGAGACATGGCTCATTCCACGCAGTGGGTGTTGTCAGTTCTGGGAGCGTGGTGACACCTCAACACTGAGGTGTTTTATGGGAACAAAAACTGTTATCTCTTTATCACTGAAAAAATGCATGGAGCTGTTGGATAAAGTAAGTAAAAACAGCTTGGGTGAATTTTTGGAGGAAAAGAAGTATTTTATGATGAAGCTGTGTTTTTTGCCTAAACAGGTTTGAACCCAAGAACACAAGCCATGGTTTTTTTTGGCGGTGTCTTCAGTCGCCTCGCTGGCTGTGCCTGGCAGTGAAGATGTAGGGAGAGGATGTAAAAAATTGGAAGGGAATGAGGGAATGCACAGCTGTCTCCCCCGTGGCGTGTGCCCCAACTCCCATCAGTCTGCAACTCTGAGTCCTTCTGTGCCAGGGAATGTATTGTCATCTTGGTGCTTAATAACCTGTGATAATGAGGTTATAGCCCATCTAACAGATGTGGAAATCATTAAAACTGTTGCAAATTACTTGCAAAAGGTTAACGATTGTTATATTTTTAGGCTTTTATTAATTTGGAGTTCATTACCTGCCTAGAAAGCAACTTCTTAGTATTATTTTTAGAATTGCCACTTATGTAAAAATAGGTGCCCTTCTTCTTGTCAAACCAGGATGTACTGAACGTATGAACAAGTAACTTCCGTTTGCGGTGGTGACCCACGTGCGTGTTCAGACCGAGGGTGTGAGATGCTCTCCTTTCCACAGTGCAAGGGGAAGGGACGCTTCTGCTCCCTGGGTGGGGGTCATCTCGGGCCCTGCGTGAGGATGTTCCCAAAACTCGGGAACTTCTTAGTTAGGTTTCATTTCTATTTCTTCAGTTGGCACCAGATCTGAAGGGCATCTTCTGCTCACATGCCGCATGCAGTGCCTCAGGTGGTGGTGTTGCTCTGGAGTCTGTGCGCGCTGCGTGGGAGCGGAATGCGAGTGCCCCTCGGGGCTGATGTGGGGTGAGGGAGAGGAAGGTCCTTGTCCGGAGTACCAGGGGCGGAGGCGTGCTGAGCCTGCCCGCCTTACGCGGCGGTGTCTGGTAAGCGACTCTTCTTTATCTTCATTGACATGAAGCGCTAGGAAAATGAGAGGAAAATGTTGTGGCTGTTCTGCTCAGACAAGCGAGCCTTTTCTTTTAATGAGAGTGCATTTTGTTTGATCTGTGTTTTTGGGGGGGAAATTATGAATTTTAGCCATTATGAAAACAAAAGCCATGGTTATTTGTAAGGATTGTTTTATAAGAAGCATATGTGTGCTTTATTATTCTTTTGCTTGAAGTGTGGGGATTGTTTTCAGTTGGGAGGTTGCATTAGAAGAATGTGAACTTCTGACTCACTGAGAAATAGAGCATGTATTAGTGAAATTGTGAGGTTTCCTATTATGTTTTCATAACTCGAATTTCTCAGAATGGAAAGGCTCTCTTTTGCCCTTAGTTAAAGAATGCCTTTTAGTGCCATTGAGAAAGACCAGATTCTTTTTCTAGAAAAACTTGTATTGCTTTTAATACACTTTTACTCTACCCACTATTCTTCATTTCCCTTTCTTCTCTCCAGCATGGCAGTTTCTTTCTCAGTGTTCTGCCTGTGCAATGCATTCCCCAGCTGTATTTCTGTTTGATCTCTAAATTTTGACTTCTCAATAATGATGTAGTCGGCAGTTTAGACCAAGGTATGGCTTAGCGTAGTGATCCCAGGAAGGGGTGGGCTCAATGGCCTCTGAGGAATTCCAGCTTTTCTCTAGAAGAATCAAATGAGACACATGAAATCAGCATTGAATGCGTAGCCAAATGCTTTTGCAAGGATATTAGAGAAAATACAATTAGTAGAGCTAGCCCTGTGCTATAGTGTTGCATGCTGTCATATTAACACAGTGGATCAAAACCAGAGGCTCCAGTTCAGGAGTTGCTGGCCTGTATCCTACGTGCGAGGTACATAATTGAATTAGACGCTTCTATTAAATCAGGTCTGTCTGAAAGATGGCAAAGAACCACCAGAAGATAAGCTTGTAGATACTGACCTCCCTCCTGAAGTGAAGCAAAATATTTTCTGCTGAGTGAAACAACCGGCTCATTCGAACTGAAATGAAGTTTCCCCCCTGCTTTTGATACCGGGGTAGGGGGAATTGTTTTGGCTTGACCCGGCTTTTTTGTCTGGCCCGTGAACCAAAACGTAAACTGGTTCTGCAGTTCGAATTACTGGCAGTGCGTTAGGTGATGTGAAGATGTCCACGTCAGTACCGATGCCCGCCGCGGGGTGCTTCACCTGCTGCAGCGAGACTGCGGGGGAAACCAGCCACGGCCTACGGGTGCCTGCTCTGGCAGGCGGGGCTGCAGGACTATCCCGGGGCCGGAAGAAATGGGTCAGAAAGTCACAGCTGGTTGCCAAATGGAGAAATAAGGAACCATTCATGTTAAATGAGGAGTCTGGCTACTGAAAATGATCTGATGTTCATAATCAGGTGATTACAAGTGAGGAACTTACTGGGTTTTGGGGTTTTTTTTCTTCCTTTCGGTTTTTTTTCCCTCCTGTCTGATGCGGGTATTCCCCTGGCTGTGCTAGCGCCAAAGGTGAATCCAAATGTGTGAATGAAGAACTGGAGGAACAAGTAATGAATGCTTTGGTGAACCTAGACTCACAGACCTCCCAAAAGGCTAAATCTTTAACGTCAAAATTATAGGGGAGGTGTGTGGTGTATGGAGTTTTTAAGACTGTGGTAGCTGCGTGCGGTTACTTCCCTTCGGAGATCTGAAGCGTTCTGTGCGGTGGAGTTCAAAGCCCTGTCGATTAGAAAGCTGTAGCTAAAATTAGAAACCGAGCCAAAGGCTGGAGTGAGCCAGACATACCTTATAAAGAAGGACCCTCTCCGTCTTGTTGCTTCATTTCCTCGTTGTTTGAATTCAGCTAAACCCACATAGTTACACGTTCAAAAAGCGTATTTGTCTTTTGCGGGAGATGCAGTTAAGGAATGGTGGCTGGGCATGGTGAGTGAGTTTTGGAGCCCTAGAAATTGTGCTAAAGCAGAGCAATTTATTGCTTCTGAAATGAAACAGTTTTGTGACATCTGATCCTCTTGTAACTTTTGCACTGGAGGGTTCAGTGGTGGGATGTAATTAACATTTAGACTGATCAGGCTCTTGTGGCAGCATTCCTCTGCTTGTCTGCAGACACCGGCATTTCCCTGCGAGCGAATAGCTCTGGGGTGCTTTTATTCTTAGTGGGTGCCTCATTGCTGCAGTCAGTGGAGATTGAGATGAATCACCAAGTGCTTACTCCTTAGTCATAGCGTTCTTGGAAGTGCACTGTTATCATTCCTGGAAATACCTGATCTTCCTAAGACCATGAGAAAGTACTAAAGAGCCTTTGACCTTCTTAGTGCAAGTGCATCTGAAATAGGGGTGGACACTGTTGTGAGGAAAATCCTCCCCATCCCCAAGGTGTTAGTTTACATTCACAAACAGTGTGCAGGGATGGGGAAGGGTCATCCTGGTCATGGTGTTGCTGGAACATGAGTGATATTCCTCAAAAAAACAATCATCTCCCCTAAGACAACTGTAGACAATCTAACTGGTAATGACAAGGTATCCAAGAGCCACAGACCCCCTCGGTTCAGGTGAACTTGCAGGGCTGATCAGAAGAGGACGTGGACACTCATTAGATAATTGATGCACAGGGTGCACTGCCTGCACAGGTCCGTGCTCACCTCCCTGTCCCTGAGAGTACATTTGTTGAGCACTAATTTGGGGAGAAGTGCTGTGGGCATCGGGCCCCAGGCACTGCAGCAGCACCCACAGGCACTCACACAGGATGAGTCCGAGGCGGCCCCGCAGCCATGGCGTAGGGGTGGACCCAGACCTCACTGAAGCAACGTGTGTTTTGGGGCACGGGGCTGGGGGGAGAATACGGGGCAAACATGGTGGTTGCCAAAGGGTTGCTAAAGCCCTTGCTTTGGTACTGGTCTTCTTACCGTGGTTTCTCAGTAGTTTGGAGCTCTGCCTTCTTGGCTGCTTGCCAAGTTGTTTGGGTTTTGATTCTTTATGGGGAAAACTACATTCTTACTTACCTCTTCACTTCCAGTTATAACTTATTTGGTACAGTGCCATGTCTATTAAGCAAAACCCTTTGTGACTTTTATATTCAGAAGGTGAATTGAATGAGAACAGGGGAAAACTGACCTTGGATTTACAGAAAACGATGGCTGTCTCAGCTGCACTCCGGTATCAGTGTGGATGCAAAGCAAGCAGAGGTTGCATTTCATTGTGGGCGAAGTAGGAAATACAATCCTTGGCACTGTTTGGAAAAATAGAGGCAAATTATGGCAATGCCATTAAATGTCATTTAGAACACGTGTTCTCAATAAGAAATGAGGAATGGATTGGTGCAAGGAGGGTGGAGCAGCAATACCAACAAACCCACTTCTCAGGATATTGCATCTATCAAGTTCTGACTGGCTAAAAAAAACACGTCCCACCTCTGTCTTTTGCAGGTTCTGAAGTACTAATTACCCTTCGCTCTTCCCTCCCTCTGAAACCAAGGAAGAGAGTTTTGTTAGCCTTGCTGCAAGGTTATATTTTAACTGGATACACCTACGACGGAAACATGACAATTACTCCAAAAGAAACAGGAATAAACAAGAAGTTGCCCAAAGTTCCCAGCTCCGGGGAACATGCTTCCTAGGGATGCTCTGGGGCAGCGGGTGGTCTCTCGTCCTCTGAATTTCTAACTGTTTTCAAAGAGGTTTCCCCGTTCTGTTCCTAGGCTGGTCAGAGGCCATGTCTCCGCTCGTGTTGCTGTCGGTTAAGCTACTCTTGAAGGCAAGTCTCCAGCACGAGGGGTGTTGTGGCAGGACCAAACACTGTTGCAATGGCGTAATCTTAACTTTTTAAAAAAATTATTAATCTATGTCATATCTGTTTTGATTGGTGGCCGTTAATTCCAGTACATATGACATCTTTGCCCATGCCATGGTTATGTTGTGTGTTAGGTATCTCTCGCCAGACCCTGGGATAAATCCAGGTAGCAACAAATTACTGAAAAAGCCTCCTAAAAAGCAAAAGGAGAATGGCACTGCCATGCCCTGCCGGCTAACACCCACATATTCACGTATACATACTTTTTCTGAAGTTTTTCTATTTTTTTTTTTTAAATAATGTAGCACTTTACCTCTTGTTTCTTTATTGTATCTACTTCCTCTTTTTTTTTCTTATTACAACCCAGAATTTTACAACGTGTATTGCGTAATACCTGTATATTCTAAAATTGGTTCTGTGTCTTTTAAATGTCATTTCACACTGTTAGGAGAAATTCCATATGGAATAATTTTCTCAAGCTCAAAAATACTTAAACGGGATTGGAAGTTTTATTTGTTACATGTGCTTGCTAAAAGTAGGCACAGCATGAAAACCTCTGTGAGCTTCTGTGGAGGAATTTTGTATCTTTTTAATTAAATCACCTTGTTCTTAGATTCAAAATTTGTCACTAGAAAATGTATCCATTAATTTTTTGCACCATCAAGTGCTATTATTTCTGTTCCCTATCAGCCTTCTCTTCTACAAAATTAGCACACACTTGGTGTGAACTACAGACGTTTTTCTGAAAAAATTGACACAAAGTAGGTTTTGGTAAGAGACTTTGATTAATTCTTAATCCACGTAACACACTGTTTGTTGGTTTTCAGATGTAATTTAAATTACACAGCGCTGGGTGTACCCATCAAGCTGCTGAAACAGGAGTTGGCTGAATAACTCTGCTCCCCCACCCACCCCCAGTTTATGCGTTGCCTGTACGTTTATATCTTTTAGTTTTTAAGTGCAAATGGGCTAGCTGCACTTATGGTGGCATTGAAATATCTAGAACCTTTATTTTTCTTTCAGAAAAATATCTCAAAAGCTTGTTGAGATTAATAGGAATTTTCACAGAGGACAGATTTCAGGGATTTATTGGGGCAGAAGGCACACAAAACAATAGATAATTATTCACTGATTGTCTACTGGATGGGTTGGATTTGTTATATATTACATATAACCATTTATTAGAATCCTGATAATTTGTAAGGAAGAGGTATAAGCTGTCTGTCTAGCATTTCGTTCTTGACCTTTTCTGGTCTGGAATTTCAGCTGTAATTGACTGTTTGGTGGCTGTGATCCTGCATTTCAGTCACATTAGCCTCCTTTTTTGGGGTTGCTTTTTTTTCTGTATTATGTATCTTTTAATTAGTTGACTATAATTCTTCCAGGTCTTGGACCATGGGACGTTTAATGTCTTTTGACACAAAGAAAAAGTGTTGAGAGATTTTTTTCATTGGTAAATTCCTCCTCTGGTGTTGGGTGTCTCACTTTCTCCATGTGAGACCCAAAAGGAGCCTCAGTTAGAAAGTGGGTTTCTCTTGCAAGGGCGTTTCAGGAGAACTGGTGAATAATGCAGCAGAATTTTGCAAGGACGCAATAGCAAAACCACTGTTTTACCTCATCAGCCCGTGGGCACCGCTTTTGTTGTGATCACAGCAGGTTTTGAGTGTTGTATGCACAAAGGGAAAGGAGAGAATGAACAGAAAGTAGTTTATGACTTTCCTCAAAGGCACTTTTCTAACTCAAAAATATAAGCCTTGTGGTTTATATGGTTTTGAAAAGTAACCACAGATATTGAGAACTGGAAAACATTTGATTTACCATCTCCTCCAATTTTGGTACCCGATTCAGGGCAGGGGAAATGTATTTTCAGAATGAAAAATGTTGAAAGGAAATATATTAATGTCAAAAATTTTAAAACAGGAACGTACTATTTGGAGAAACTGTCAGATGAAGAAATTGAGGGCATTTGTGTCTTGATGGAGTGGGTGCAGATGTGTCTTTTTGAGATCTCCACCAAAGTGCTATAACCTTGTTTTGGTGAAGCTTTGCCAGATATTTTATGGTCTGCAATCCCCTTTTTTTGGAGCTGTGAAGGTTCAGTGTCACACTGAGCACTTTCTGTTCGAGCTTGATGTAGGAACTGCGTGGGATCAGCTGCCTGGGGCAGGTCTCAGCCTCTCCAGCATAGTAGACCTGGCCAGCCTTGGCTGCTCACAGCTGGGAGCAGAGCGTGCTGATACTCTCCTACTTGCCACACTGATTTTTACACTGTTTTACATGGCCTCATCCTTGTTTTGTTTGTTTTGCTCGTTGAATGACCCTTGCTAATAGCTGGGTATCTCTTCAGTATGTAGGAGTCTGTACAGAATTTAATTTTTCTTTAGAAGTGGAAATTCTGGGTGTTCTTGGTGCGACATACAAAGGTGTTTTTCTGGCCTCCGTGACCTATCCTTGCTTTTGCAGGCACCGTTCTGTCACTGTTTTAATATGTGTATCTTAGTAATTGCTGTTTCTTGCTCCTACTACAGCATCGGGACGTCACTCCAGAATTCTCCTGTTCTTGTCCTCTGAGTTGAGCCCAGATGCACTTGGGATTCAGTTATGACCATTTGGTTTTCAGTTGCTTTGCTTTGTTCTTCCTTCCCATGTATTTCTTCCTCTCTCCCTTTTGTGTTGAGCTCTGTGTGAGCTCTATGGCTGCTCTCCATACTAGTTCTGGAAGGATTATGAGACTCCTTGTAAGGTCCTGTCATTTTTCCTTGGATATCCTGGCATTAGTTTCCGGCTCCTTCTCTGGTTCCTCCTCAGACATGGATGAGCAGGAACCTATCTAATATTCCAATGGGAACATAACAGTACTGTTACTGCTTCATTATCCGTGCCAAAGACACTCATTTTTCATTTAGAGGTGCCAGGAGAACCATGAAGAGGCCAGTCCCCCAAAAAGGTCCTGCAGGAGAAAGAAAATATGAATTGTTCATTTCTTTCAGGAGCCAAAATGACATGGACCTTCACATTTACATCTTCTATCCTAGCTGGAGGGTAGCTAGATACAATAGCTCAAGATCCAACATGAACTGCAGCGTCTTTCTGCTCTGGTGGGGCCAGGCAGAAGCATAATGTTGCATTGCTGTCTCGTTCGTTTGGCTCTAGGAGTGACTGCTTGTCGATTATTTTGTTATGTTTAACCTCTGACTGTGTTTCATCCTTAGATACTTAGAAGGCTTTACCAGGTAAGGAAGGAAACAGCACTGTTCTGACACCAGCGTACCACGGTTAATACGTCAGAGTCTTCTCTCCTTGTTCAGTCCTCATTCTGGAGAACTGCGTGGGAATTGCCTCTTTCCTACGCACAGGCTGAACGGAGAGCAAAACCTTTTGGTCAGGTCATGTCAGAAGATGGGTGGTTGCCCTCCCTGTGGTTGGCCTTCTCCTGCCCCAGCGGTTCGGTACTGGCCTCCACCGCCACTGCCCGGCTGCCCGACAGTGGGACCCGGCAGCGCCCCAGACATTTCATAGAAATAACTACATTAGGGGTGCCTTCACTTCCAGGGTTTGGGGAAGGTTGTTTCCCACTTACCCATGCGTGCACAGCGGCATGCTGGCAACATGCTGCGTTGTTTAAAATTGGCTGGAGAGACGGTTTTCTTGCATCCATGTACCGAAAAAACGGTGCGGTCAGATTTGACTTACAGGGAGGTAAGGTAGGAAGAAGTCACATAAGAAAAGGGCTTATTTTGTTGATTGAGGTTTCGAAAGCTTTTTAACAAGTTGAATTATTGGCTGTATCTGAAGTGAAACACTGCTTTCCTAACTGCTCTCATTTCCTGTATCATTCCAGCTTGTTCACTGCATTAATTACAGTTCAGATTTACAGTGTATTTGGTTACACACTGGGTTGCACTCTGATTTTTTTCCTCTGTGTGTATAAATTTCTTTGGGAGTCAGGCCAAGAGGAGAGTGTGTGTGTATGTATGCGCACACACATGGGCTGAATTGACTGTTAGTTGCTATATTTGCGAGGAGTAGGGATCTGGATTTTCTTTTGTTTTATTGTAAAAAGAGACTTTTCTTTTTCCAAAGGAGAAGCAGTAGCTGGAAACAGCCAGTGTTTGGAGAGTTCAAGATTTCAGAACAACCAGAGATGAGAGAAAATATTATCTTATGAATTGTAACGTGGCATTTTTAATTTGGCTGGTGTTTCCCAGAGGTTAGTGGATAATGGGAACACTATCATTCTCTTGGCTCAACCAGTGACCAGCTTGCTACTTAAAATATTTTATAAATGCAGTGCTTCAGTGTGCTTAGTTGGATGAGGTAGAGCTTTTCACAGTTGAAGTAGCTTTTTGTGACCTGAAATACAAAGTGAGATGGGATACCAAGCAAGAAGTTTAGCATTTGAACATGAGCTATTTAGGAACTGTAGAACGTAGAAGGTAGTTGAAAGTATGTTTCCTTTTCAGTTTAACATTTTTCTTTTGACTTTATGAAAACATAAGAGGAGATGCACTAAATATAAGAGGAGTGTTTTTGGAGAACTCATTCAGATTTTTGAATTCATTCTTCACATGTAAACTGTCGATGCAGTAGAAGATTTTCATTCAGAATATTCTGAGTCATGATTTCATAAGTAAATGATTGCAAATTAAATAGAACCAGATATCAAAAATGTTACTGCTTTTAAAATGAAATATTCCTAGACAGTTGGATCAGAAATACTGGTTTGATGTATAATGGTATGATGAATAACACTGGTGTGATGAATGATAATAGACACAAAATAACGACTGAATGCAAGTTTTCAAATAACTAGTGAAAAGCAAAAGGAAAAATTAAAAATAACTTTCTTTTGAAATAATTAATTACTTCCCCCCCTCCCCAGCCTTTCTACTAATCACAGCAGCATTTAATCTTTCCTCTTCCTCAGACACCATCTTGCCCGAATCACGTCAGAGCCCAGCCTGCTTCCAGCCCGCGTGGCTGGCCCGGTGCGGGCAGGCTCGGCTCTCCAGCACAAAGGCTGCCCTGGGCTTGTCAAGCTTCCCCTAAACTCACCCACCCGCATCTTCCGTCCACAGGTTGCCATGAGGTTAACACTCTAAAGAGCCATTTCATTAAAAATTAGTGTGTTGATAATGTTGATAATCCTTTCCAACCTGTGCAAGATGCTTACTCTTCTAGGACCATTTTGGTTTAATACTAAAAACGGGGGGGGGGGACACACACACGACTGGTGGGGATGTATTTGGTGCATAGCAGCAGCATGATTTAGTTGTAAAGGCACCAAAACAGCTTTTCAGTATGTGAGCCCGTGTGGGTGTTTAGTTAAAGCTATGCATGGATGATGTCTGTTATTTTGTTAGGATTTCAGAGTGAAGGATTTTAGCACTTTAATCCTGACTGACAGTTGGAAGGTTGGTGGTTTCAAACACAGTGGCATGGAGTAGCTGATTTCTCTTCGGATAAACAATGCACCAGTGTGTCTAGGCTGCCTGTACAAAGCCAATAAATCTGTTTTGTTTTGTTTTTCTCCCCCCTTTTCTCTCTCTCCCTCTCTTTCTTCCCCCTCCTCCAGGCCAGGACCCACTCCTGTTGCTGAAAACCCTTCAGCTTCTCTGGACAAAGAAAGAGATGAAGAAGGTACGGGTGAGCCTCCCCTCCACGCTGCAGTTAATAACTGCATGCAGAGCATGTCCAGACGCAGAACACTTAGGTCAGACCTGCAATTCTTCATGATTGCTTTCAGTTCCAGCGCACAGGGAAGGGAAGAGCCTATGCATTTGCAGCAAGAAGTGGAAAGAAAAGGTAGCTCTGTGTGGCATGAAGCAGGGGCTCATATAAAAGAGCTGAAGTTTACAGGGCTGAGTTACAGAGGGGGAAAAAAAATCAAAGTTGCTTTTGTTTTCTTTTAAACACTTTTTTTGTCCATCAAATGGCGGATCTTTGGGGGAGGGGGAAGAATATTTCTAGTAGCTGAAAAAATTAGGGTTGAAGTCAGTAGAAAAATGCTCTTTGCCAAGTGGGATGATATCAAAGCCTTCATATTCATAGCATTTTTACTATTTTTTCTGATTTGGTTTGGTTTTGCCTTTTAGAGTGGTGAATGCAATTTACACTGCCTGTCTAAAATTAGTACTATATTTTTATACGGCACCCTATGGGCTCTATGTGGAGATTTCATAGGCAGGAAAATATCCTTCATCTAAATTTGGGAGCTTGAAAACTAACAAAAACACTAGATGCATCAGCTTAGTGGTGAGTTTCCCATGTTTAGCTCTGGGTTGTTAAGGCAGGTTCATAGCTCAGGTGTTTTTTTCTAAAAGACCCAAAGCTCACCACGTAGCCACGTGGAATGTGTCCTGTGTGAAATGGCTGGCCTGGCTGAGTACCTTGGTGTACGTGCTCCATCGGAGGTGTTTGGAGTGTTTAGTCATCGTCCTTGTCTGCCGCGCTTAGACTTTCCATTACTGATAGTCTGTGGTTCCCAGCCGGAATAATTAAACAACTGGAAACACAGTGTGAGAGGTGCCTTTCCAAATGGTCAGTCACCGACATAGACTTGAGCTCAGCAACTCTGAAGCCTTGAGCTTTCCATCAAGTTTTGTTTGAGTTGGAGGAAAAAAAATATTATTTGTTAGGTCTTGAGGGCAGCTAATCCCACAAAACAACAGTAGGAAAGAGTAATCATCAAAATCTCTGTACTGTGTACCCTGGAATGTGTGCGTGGATTGTGAAGAAAAATACTCTGAAAAAGACAAAGCCTCCCATCGACGTGTCCTTGGGCAGAGAGCACCGCAGCTTTCCTGCTGTTTTTTTTGAAAACCTTGAGGATCCCCATGAGTCACAGTTGTAGCTCCACTTACTCAGTTTGTTTCTGGAACGGTCATGCCAGTGAGCCGCGGGGTTTTGCAGAGCGTGCAGGCTGCCTCCCCCCGGTGGGGCAGGTCTGTCCCCCTCGGGCCCACCCTTCAGGCAGCACCGCATGGCTGGGCGCCCGCGCAGAAGCATGTTTCTGAACCCGGAGGATGTGTTTCTGAACCACAAGGAGAGGAGGGCTGTGGTGGGACCAGGTGGTGGCACAGCAGCAGCTGCCTCTGAGGTGGGGAGCACAGCGTGAATGTCTCCAGTGCTTGTCACGCTGTCACTGAGATGGACTCATCCATGCTCAGGACATCGCCACCCTTCAGACACACCGTGCACTCACAGCAAACGTAGATGCTTTTTTCCAGGGCAGCTGCTGCCCTGCCCTCAGTGTGCAACTCAGTGATGCTGCTGCGTACATCCAACTGTCCAGTTCAAATAAATGAGGGAAGTTGACTTAAATACAACTCAGTCTGCTCCACCGACATTTAAATGGCAGGGAACTTCTTTGCCTCTTGTTGTGTGTGAATGTAAGTCAACAGTGTCTATTAACTAGTTTGAATCAGCCCGTTGGTCTCAAATCAGTGACCATGATCAGAAGTTCTGCTCATGGACACCTGATGCCCGTGGCATGACCTTGGTTCTAGAACATGGTTATAGAAGTTGTCACCTCCTACATAGGAAAGACAGTTTTGGAATAACCAAGAAGCATCAGCAGACTGTCCTGAGCTGTGTAACTACAAATAAGGGACCAAAACTGAATGAAGGAGAATGTAGTTTGAGCATCAGCAAGATTTTCCTATTCCCATGATCTGTCAGACTGTAGAAATCCCCCAAGGAGCATTCCCTGCCATGGGAATCAATTGAAATGGAAACGGCAATTACATGTTTGAGAGGAATCCTTCTCTGGCAGAGAGACGAGCCAGGCAGCACAGCTCTCTTTCCTCTCTGATTTAGGTGTCTCATGCCTTCTTTTCCTTTGTTTTTTTTCCCCTCAAACTATACATACCATAGTTGAAGTCTTCAGATTGCTAGGAAGTTCTGAATAAGGCTTTCTCCCTGCTTGTCAAAGTCTGGCTGGTACGAAGTCAAGATGCAGTCTGGCTAACAACAGCTAGTGCTGCCGGCAGTTGTGCGTTTGGAGATGCTCTGCGTGTGAAAGCAGGCTCCTCTCGCAGGACCTGGTGTCTGCTGGAGCCCATCCTGCCAAATCCCAGGCTCTGACTCCAGCCCAGGGAGGAGCTGAGCGGTGTGGTGAAAGCTCTCGTTCAGTCTAAATGTGCTGAAGCGGGGCTTTGGGGGGAAAAAAAGAAGAGAGGCCATTTATAAACAGTGCAATTTAGTTGGCGAGTTGCTTTGTTTTCCTTTGGCTGTTGTGTTGGATATTTGTGGTTGGACGAGAGCTTGCCTTTTCCTTCTGCTGAATCTCACAGTGAAGTTGGAGCCCTGTGTTTAACATTGCAAATTCTTGCCACAGGGAAAATACTTACAGCGAGAAATCTGTTATCTAAAGTCACATCTTTGTTAGTCATCAGCTTTTTCATACTGCATTTGATAATCGAGTGAGAAAGAAACCATTTCTGTCGTAAACGATAGGTTTTGTGGTTTTTCCAGACATGAAAGACACTATGGAAAATAACTGTCTTCCAGTAAATATTGTCAATGAATAAAAAAGAACAAATTCATTGGCAAATTTTCTGTAGATTTTCTTTTGTTTTCCGTGTCGTTCTTTAAAGTTTATGTTGTTTCCATTGGAAGCTACGACTGGGGCCATCATATACAGTAAATTACACGTGTTGGCTGCAGGCGGGAACGAGCATCTCTCAGATTCTGCTTTTTAGCCAGAAAAGAAAGAGAACAGCTGCTCTTAGTGATTTCTTGTTTTCTATCTCTGCTTTTGCCTTGCTCCACACCAGTACATGTACCATGTGGTGAAAGGTCCTGTGTGGGTGCTGAAGGATGCCACTTCTTCACCCTGCCAACCCTCCGAGCTCCTTGGAAACTACTTCTAATGTAAACATTATAAAGATATTGCTCAGTACTGCTAATTTATCACTTCTACCAGATGGGTAGTAAGTAGCCTATTAACATTCACAAAGTGAGTGTCCAATTCCTTCACATTTCTAAACACATCACCCTGGGATTCCTAAGATTTATGGCATGGAGTCTTCCCATGTTCCAAGCCCCTTCGTACGGCCTGTAGACTCACAGAGGTGTGCGGTGGCCGACGTGCAGTGGCAGTAGGTAGTCAACAGAAGATACCCTGCTCAGGCAGGTCTGGAGGAAAGGAGCATATATTTGCAGGATGGCAATCTGACAGAGTTTGAACTCTGATATTTCTTTCTTTTTAATCCTGTGTGTAAAATCTAAGCTATTTTGATACTCCCAAATATTACTGTTGCAGCGAGGAGCGTTACGCCAACATGACTGAAGAGGGTGTAAGGTCAAATATGAACGTTTGCAGTACAAGAATGAGGAGGAGGGGTTTATATGCTTTATTACTTGTAGGTCTGTTGGAAGATGAGTAGTTTGAGCCTGGTTATCTACCTTCAATATTGCCATTTTCCTAATAACACCCCTTGCTCCAGCTCCCTTCTTTTCTCCTCCTCCCCCAAATCCCAAGCCCCTTTGTCTGCCCCACAGAACAACTTCTCTGTCTGTATGGGATAATTAGTGTGGACAATTGCTGCTTTTCCCATTGGGTTTGAGGTGCAGTGAGCCATGAAGGAATCTGTAATGACATGAAAAGTCACTGGAGGCGCGGATGGTGGCTGAATAGCAACAGTTACCTCTCTGAATAGATTAAATTAAAAAAAATAAAGCTTTGTGTTCAGCTGGGGGAAGGGAGGATTCCCTAATCTTTTTGTACATGACAATGTGTTTTTGTATCTCAGCAGCTCAAGGAAGAAATCAGGCGGGGCTTTGCAGGACTGGAGGACCCATTGGCAGGACTCCTGGACATGCTGGAGAGCAGCAGTGATTGGAAGGGGAAAGGGCATTCCCTCGGGTATTACATCACCACTGAGTTCCAGCTCTGGATAAAAGAGCACCCTGCTGTTCAACAGGTTAGAAAAAGAGAGCGCGAAAGAGCTGGGAGAAAGGGGAGGGCAATTGATTTTAATGTCCCTCAAGTGTCCCCAATTTCACTTTATTCCATAGTCCAGCGTCTTCCCTGTACTCTCATACAAAGACGGTGTGATGACGTGTGAAATTCATACTGAGATGGTGTTATCTGTTGTATGCTGACCTGAAAATGAAATAATATTAGGAGTTGTGATGCGAGAGCTCTGTTTGCCCTTCCAAGCTGGGATTTCCATCCTTCCAGATCAAACCACTTTGATCAAGCGTTGATCTTGCAGCCTTTGCAGGGCTGGAGACTTTCCCACTGGAACTTCATCCCTGCTGTCAGGATAAAACCAATTGCAGTAATCTACTCTGCATATTCTTCCAGTTCTGCAAATAGAAGCCAGTTACTGTGCGATTGCTTAACTCCTGCCATATGGTGGGAGCTTTTATCATCGGGAATGCAGAAAATGGTAACAGTATGGCTTTTCAGCAGCTGAATGATTAGCTTTGTAACGTTGGGTCATCAAATTATAGGTCCTAATGTTTACCATTCCTTATGCCTTCATATATTCTGACCTACTGAGATTTTCTCTTTTTTTGTATGCTTTTGGCTCTTAACTGCAGGATACTTTTATATTTGTGTTGTTTCATTTCCCATTTTTCCAAATGGCTCTTTTCCGATGTTGAGCTCTGCCATTACAGTATCTGCAAAGGGCAGTGAAGTGCTACTGGCACTGAAGTTTCTGTGTCATAAGAGAATGATCATGTAGGAACACAAGGATTATTCATACCTGTATCTGTGCATCTTTTGATGATGCTTTTGCTTTTGCTGCCTTTCTTTCACCCAGGACTAAGCCTGGGAATGAAAAATTGAATTCTTCTGCCTGATAGGTGAGATCTCCCTGAAGGGGAGTTGCTGGAATCAAAGATTTTCTGCTGGGAACTAGAAGGGAGAATTTCTAAATAGCTGTGTTAGTAAAAGAGGGCATTTTTCCAGTTTCATATTTTACTTTTGCACAAGGCCATATGCCTTTTCCAGAATTATCCCGCAAACATTTAATGTTTTTAAATTGGATGCTGTGAAAAAAAAGTGTATCATATTGTTCTGATTTCTGCTTGTAGACTCCATGGGGAAATTGGAGAATCCCTTCCCAAGGAATTGGCTTATTCCACTGTTTAAACAAGCTGCATTTTCAACAGCCATTGAATTGTAGCCATCTTTACTAAATCTGTGTTTGATTTTTTTTTTTTTTTTTAAGTCTGGCATCAAGCTGCAGAAGCTGCAGGCCCGTGTACTCCGAATACTAGCCCAGTGCCCAGCTAATCTTCTTGACCCTCTGATTAGCATTTACCAGCTCCATACAGCCGACCGGAACTATTTGCTTGGACACGTCAGTCATCTTTATCACAAGGGCGATTACAAAGAGGTGGGTCATGTCTTTCAAATAAATTTACCTACCCAGCTCTCTAGTTCTCTGTTAATGTCTGTGTCCGTTTTTGGATGCATTTCAATGTGAATTCCGTTTCATCACAGCAGCTGCACACTGTGAATGGTACAGCTTAGCATGGTCTTCCCATGTACACGAGTAGGCTGTGTTCAACCTCGTTTTTTCTAATGGCTGAGTACAGAATGCCAGCGAATCCTTCCTCCACCCCTTTTTTGACCTTTGAAAGTAATAGGTTAATAGGGTTTCATTTGGAGAATTTAAGGGGATAGTTGTGTTCTTTTTTGTTTTCCTTGTCTTTGACAAGAAAAGAAGGGATTTTAGTAGTTGGTCATAGACCTGCTGTGCTATCTCCAATCTGCCTGCAGCGAGGAGGGCTTGGAAAATCTCTGTTCCCACGTGATTACCCTAACCAAAGAGTTCTCAGTTTGAGGAGTTTTGAAACCTCTTTACCGTTGAGGCTGATATTCAAAATGTGTTACTACTTGTGTATTTGAGTTTGAGCAGCTGACAATGGCAGGAGTTCACCAAACCCAGAATTTAAAGTTTTACCCTGTGGCTTAGAGTACTTGCAGCATCTCTGGCATCACCATGATGTATTGGTAGCCTTGCGAGTGTTCTCATGAACGAACTACAACTCTGTTAATGTTTGGTTTGTGTTTTTTAAAGGCAAAAACCATAGGTTTGTTTTTCTCAAAGGAAGATGGTTCACTTTGGTGGTGTAGAACAGCTTGATCTTGTTTAGCAAAAGAAAAAAATCAAATAGCAATTTTAAAATCCTATTCTTCAGTAAAGCCAAATTCTCAAGTGAGATCGTGGGATTCCATTCTTGCTGATTTCTTTGAATACTGAAACAGGGATATTTCATATTTGATTAGAAGTTCACAGGTAGCTGTTTGAAACTTACTCTTTTGCTCTGTAAGTTTTTCAACATGCGTGTTTGAAAATCCTAACAGAAACATAGTATTTGACTATATTCAAGTGTGATTTTTAAGTTCACGCCTCCAAAGATATTTATTGTTGTCATTAGAAATGCAGTTGTTTCTAGATCTGGTTTTGGAAAGCTCTAAAGTGGGGGTTTTTTTTGGTGGAATTGTTTTTCTGTTCTTTCTTCCACAGTAAAGCTCATTTACTAGTCATTCCCAGTGTGAAGAACAGGAAACCTCAACTGTTGCTTACCCTCAGCCATAACTTTCTTCTAGTTTTGTTTTGTTGCCAGAAGGATGAATAGAATTATCTTCAAGAATAACAGGAAATCTTTCACTGCCCTTCGGGACTGATCATACCTAAGTTCACAGCAACTAACCCCAAAAAACCTGGAGCCAGGGCTCAGAGCACTTGCAGCGGGCTGTGGCGTGTCTGTTCATCCTGCTCTTCCTCATCTTTCTGTTGGGTCAGTAAAGCAGATTCATGTGTAGGATTTTTGGCTCTTCTGTCTCTCAACTGAAAGGACAGAAATCCTTATAAATCCCCGATGTCGTTATTTGTTTTCTTGCCGTACTTACAAGAAGACACCAGGCATTTATTCTAAGGCACATTATTCCCTCTTCCTGTTGTAATGCATTTCCTACTGTGGTGTGCGAACCATGGAGGTCCCCAGCTCTGCCCCGTGGGTTAAGGCTCCTTCCCCTCACAGAGGTTTTGGAGAAAGATGTCTTCAGAAAGCGAGAGCCCAGACATCCCTGGGGACAGCTGTGGTGGTTATTTGTTTCTGAAGCACATCTGGCCCTCCCTGCCTGTCTTGGCTTAGTCTTTAGTTATGCCTCATGCTGCTCAAAAGCTGAAGCAGTTGCGAATCGCGGCAGCCGGGAGCTTTGCAGTGAGCTGCTGGGAGGGCCGCCTGACGGGCGTCGTGGGGGCGGCTGGGAAGTCCTCAGCTGTGCTCAGGCGGTGGTGGGTTTGGTGGAAGATGGCGCAGGTGGGATTTAGCGGCTGTGGTGAGGAGGCACCTGCGGGGAGCGCTGGCCAGCGGATGGCACTAGTGCTCCCGGGATGCAGGAAAACAAGCCGATACAGTGAGAGTTGGAGGAAAACGCAGGGGCGCGTCAGTGGGTTTTTGAGGCGTCTGGCCTGTTTAGGGGTTTTATCCATTCCTTTGCGAATGGAGTTGCAGCTGCTGGAGGAGAATGGCAGCGTGGGGCCTTGCAGGCTGCTCTGGGGCTGTGCGAGGAGCTCCCGGGTCTGCTCTTCGTGGCCCACACGGCGGGAGGAGGCAGAAGGGTTTAACATTCCTCAGGTAGTTTCAGGTGAAACGTGGTGGCTGTGTCCCCTTCTGAGAAGCCCCCCGAAGCCATGGGCTGTGGCTCCACGCCACCCTCGACCTGGGCTGTCCTGGGCCGTGCCGGAGCCTGGTCGGGCTGCCGGGTGGACGGCTTTGTGGGAAGGGCAATGGCTGCTGGTGGGGCCGGGACAATGCGGGGATTCAGCAGACCGGGGGTAATGCAGCGCGAGCGAGTCTGTGAGAGGGCCTGAATAGGCCAGGCTGTGCTTGAGAAGAATGAGGGGTAGGCAGAAGGCAAGCTAGTGTTTCATGGTCATCTTATGTTACACTTCAGCCTTTCAAAGAGTGTCTGGGCCTGGTTGAATGAACCTCTCTTGCACTGCGAATGCGGGAGCCTAAAGACAAAGGGGACTCTTGTCACTCGCAGGCCCCTTTCGGGAATAAAAGCCATTGTCACATGAACAGGGCAGTCTGGCAGGCTGTGCATGCTTCAGTGCCCCATGATATCGCTAAGTCTCAGCAGAAATCACATTCAGGGCCCTGTCAGCTTTGATTAGCGGGGTCTCATGACTTAATGTGCTGCGATATTTCATGTCTAAGGGTGGCGGCTGTCTTTCTGTGGGATGAATGCCCTCTATTGTCCACGGAGTTATTTTATTTACATTTTTTCAAACAGCTTATAAAGGTAAAAAGATAGCTGTGCTTAAAGAAAAAAAATCAAATTCCTTTGCTTCTGGATCAGCAGTGAGTGCTGCTGGGGTCAGATACAGTGAAACTTGTTTTCACAGTCAGCATCAAAGTTCTCATCTTGTTTAACAGCTTTATAGTAAATTCTGAACAGGTGGCAGTGGAGCTGGCTTTAGGAAGGAAACAATAAATAATCTTTTTAGCCTCTGACAACCAGAAATATTTTTGGGCCTGAGAGAGCTCCCACTCCAACTTCTCTGTATCGGTGACTAGCAGCATTTTTCTCCCTGTCATCAATTTGGTTCTTAAACAAGAATATTGAACTAAGCTATTAATGGGACAGGGAGTATTTAATTTTCAGCAGTTGTCCATTTTGGAGGTTGTCCACCCAGGTTTCTCTGTTTTCAAAAGCAGAGTATATTTTTTTCTGCTAGTGTTTCATCTGTTAATTTCTACAAATAATGAAGGTTGATTCTGTGTGTTAAATTCAGTTAATGTTTCCTCTTTCAATTAAGATGAAATGAATTATTTATTAAAATTCAGTTGTTAAAATTGTCATAAAATAAGTTGGAGTACCCCGAGAAAAAGCTCTGTAGTCACAGAATTCAAAGTTTTTGTCAGCAATACATACTACTACAGACGTAATTTGGTAATTCAGTAGAAAGGATAGTTGACCAAAGAAACTTAAAGGAATACAAATTATGCAAATAAAATTCTACAAATAAGGTGTAGAAATGCATAGTTCAATCAACAACATGACCTTCAATTTTCAGCGTAGTGATGTTTTGAACACCGATTCAGGGATGTTATTGTTTGTAGTCCTACTTCATACGTGGTGCTTAATAATACACATGGTGTGTTTTTGCAAATCTGTCAATACAGAGCAGTGTTAAGATTGATTGAGCACATTAATGGATATTCAGATTTTGTATTTCTTCACTCTTTCTTAAGCTGTACTCAGGACAGTGAAAATGTCTCTGATACTGCTTCTTTCCCCCATTCACCACCTTAATTACAAAGGCTTGTTCAACTCTTACTGTATTTTAAAGTGTGTCCATTTCAATTTCCTTGTTTCTTTTAAATTAAAAATAATAATTGATAAGAAAAACAAGGAGTATGTTATAGAGGATGTTTGTCATGTAAAGATGATGATGTGAGTCTCAACCCTTTTTTCCCTTTAACTTAATCTACAGCTAAAGGACAGATTTAATGGCACGTTGCCTGCTAGATTCATGCCACAGAGGTAGAGCAGAGGTAGTCAACCTGCGGACTGCCTGCACGTCTTCTGGAGCCGCCGCTGCTATGGGCGTCTGTCTGGTGAAGTGGTTGGGAAGGAGCTTGAGCGTTGCCAGGAAATAATAATTCAGATGGCAGTATTCTGCTCCTACTGCCAGCATTTCTGGGCTCTTGTCAAGCAAGCAGGCACTTGGAGAAGAGGTGTGGATGTGCGGCAGATCTAGCTGTACGGAGAGTCTGGATCTGGAGAGTCTGGTGAAGGTGGGTCGCCTGTGTGCACAGGAAACTTGGGCAGTGCTCTAGAGTATTTGTGAGGGTGCAGTGACCAGTTAAGCCAGGTTTAAAACTGCTTTGAGTGACCTGAGGGAGACAAATTATGGAAGTGTTTGTTTCAGTTCCCTCTTCCTTTCACCTGTGCACACGCATGTTCCAACCTTGACTTCTCTCCCTCTACCTCAGATTCTTTAGGTATGAGTAACCTGTCACTACTTCATTTTGACGGTCTCACTCCTTATAAAATACGTTCATGCTCTCGTGAAAATAGACCTGGGAAATTTCATGTTTTTCTCATTTCTGAAGATCTTCCTGAAGACAGCTGTGTATATTGTATGCTCTTTAAGCAGGAAGTAATTAAACATCTAACCTGATGTCATGCACTATGCAGTGATGCACTCCGAGAGTTTGGGCAAAGCTGATTAGCTACAAGCTTGAAATGAGTGATTCTAAAACACAAAACAGATGTTCCCAATGATTAATACATGGTGTGCCTTTTACTCAGTTACTTCTACCATTATTATGTATGCAGGCTTTGATCAGTGTGATTTTCTCAGAGTTGATGTTGGATCCTCCTCTGCAAAGTCGCGTTCTGTTGTTTGGTCTGTTCTATGGGTTTTCAGAAATTCCTTCACCATTGTTTCAGAAATACTACACTAAGTCAGGCACAGGCATATTTACCTTTATGTTGTCCCAACTTGCTTGCAGCAGAGCTAAGTAATGCAGGAGTCATCAGAAACCATTTGTGTCTGTCCTGCATCATCACTGCAAGCGGTGCTGCTTGCAAAAGGTTATTCCTCTGATGCTAACCCCACCGTGGGAAAATTGCCTAAATTGTCAGTGTAGACACCACCCAAGTGCACATGCCCTTGCAGATAAGATCTTATGTGGCTTCCTGCACTTCGTACTGTATATGGAAAGAATAGTCATTTTTAGATGAGACAGAGCCAATTGCATTCAAAACAAGTAGAGAGGATCAGGTATTGGTGCAGGGTGCTCTGGGTTTGTGTGTTCACTTTAAAACACTCCCCATTTTCCCATACTCTTGTTTTTGCAATCGCATGACTAGAAGGGTGGTCTGGTGCTCGTGGCTTGGCCTGAACGCGTCAAGTTTGGGTAACTTCCCCCATGCTAGAGTCAGTGCACCTACATGTATTTTAGATATAATTTAATGTAGTATTGCATTCTTTCCCTTCCTCATCCAACCCTCCTTTGGTATATTTTTAGCTTTCCTTGGGAAACAAAACTGTCCAAAATACATTACAGAATGTCCAAATATGATTTTTGCTTTCACCATAATTAAATCAAAGAATCACCCAAGGCTCCCCGAGGACAGTGAGAAGACTCATGAACTTTGATGGGATTTGAATCAGGCAATGGATCATCACCTTTTCTCCTGTACTAGGCAGTGGCTTCATCACGTACCTGTCCGCTACACTTGGGGGATGCAAGGCAAGAGAGGGACCAGCCTTTCCCGTATTTCTTTTATGATCTGGGGCAGGAGGGTTTCAGTATTAGGTTAAACACTCCTATATGTAGCGATAATGCTAATAAGACTAATTCTTTGCTGTTATTAGATCGCATGCTAGGAACTCTCAATGTATGAAATGTATTTTTGTGAAAAGGCTGCTTGTACTACCAGTCTATATAGGTGTGTTCTCTTTATAGTTTGAGGGAGGGTGAGTAGACCCTGATAAGCTGACAATACGTTAGCTTTCACCAGAGCTGTGTCATGTTCCTGCATCATAGCTAGGTTTTCTGCTCTTACTGATCAGCTAGTGAAGTGTGGGGGGGTACCTGCTGCTCCGGATTTTTGTTGCCCTGCTGATCCAACCTGTGTCTGAGGATCTCAGTTGGACTAACATGATTGCTAGCTTCCAGCCACCCTGGCTGGTCTTCCAGCACAGCTTGGGGAGCGCAGCACTGCATATGGGGAAAGGCGTGTTGCTTGGGTGGGGAGGGGGATTCTCACCGTTTCAGTTGCAGCATGCTGTCTGCCTAATTAAAGTGTTTGTTTTCTAACTACAAAATGAGTCTGCGACTGAGGTGTTGCTTTTCTGGAGATCTTATCATCTATAAACAGACTGTTAAAAATAGGTTCATTTTACACAAAACTTGTTTGTGGAGTGAAACAATTCAAAACATGATAATAACAAAACAAAATCTTAAAATAGCTCTAAGTTGAGACCACAGACACAGCTGCCAAACACTTTCATCTTTATTACAGTTACTCATATCTCTTCTCTTATTATTCCTATTGTAAACACACTGATTTTATCTCAGTTGTCCTCACCATTCAGCCGGCCAGCCCATGTAACTACACCCTGCAATCCAGCCTGGTTGTTTGTTCCTAGGACCCAGGTCATGCGTCTCCTTCCACGTTTAGCTTTGTGCATGGACGAGGCTGCTGCCCCGCTGCTGATGGTGTTCCCCGCTGCGGGAAGTTTCTGCCAGCAGCACAATTTGACTGCTCCATCACCTACTTTAACTGGTTAAAATGATGTTAAAAACCAGCTCCTATGATTTGCTCGAAGTTCCTCTGACCTGCAGCAGCAGTGGTGGTGTAAGCTGGATCTGCCACAGCTGGGCTTGGAAGGCCGTGTCTCTCCCGGCTTTGGCTAAATGAATATTCACTGCTCTACACCCTTTGGTACTGGGTAGAATGTACGTCTAGTAAAAGAGGAAAACCTAACCTGACACGGCGCATGTTCATCTGATTAAGTCACCTGTACCGTTAATGGAGGTGGAGATAAAACTACGCCATTTAGATAACAGTTCTGCAATTAGGTTAAGCTGAACATCTGTGTGAACATTAAAAAGCTATTAGGGAAACCATTGTATGCTTGCATGTTAAAACTAAGGGATTACTTGTTTAATAGAAGGTACTAATGAGATCAAATGGTGAAACACGATTTTGAGAGTTGCAAGTCTTTTTTTGGGTGGTGTGTTTTGGGGGTTTTTTGTGTGGTTGTTTTTTGGTTTTGGTTTTTTTTGGTGTTTTTTTTTGTTTGTTTGGTTGGTTTGGGTTTTTTTGTTTTATTTTTTTTAATTCAGCAAACTGAGATAGCTGGGAGGCAAATAAAACCAGCTGCCAAAGCCTTGAAGATCCAAACTCCTTCTTCGGGTCCAAAACAGAAGTAGCAACTTTCAACTGTATACAAGTTTAGGATAATTACTCAGTTTGAACTTTGTGATGTTAATTTGGTAATTTGAGAGATAAGTTACTTGCTGCTTGTGGAGCAGAGTAGGATATTAGCCTCTAAATATGTGGAATAGTTATAAAGTCTGGAGTAAGAGAGAGATTTGGTTGAAAGTTTAGCTGGGCTGAGAAATTATAATGTGCCTTTCTATTCAGTATCTGGTTTGAAGCATACAGTCACTGCATTAATGTTAGTTCCTGCTTTTGTCACCTAAAGCTCTTCTGTTGATTTCTGGTTTTGGGATGAAGCCCGGACTGTCAGTGATGCAGTGTTCGTTTTGTTTTAAAACACCATAACACCTGCCCCCCCAACCAAACCCAAACCAAACCAAATAAAAAAAGTTTTCCCCACTGATAACTGGATATCTCTATTCTTTCTGGACGGTAAGATTGAACGATTAAAGTTACATGGTGTGTGTTGGTTGTCTGCTTTTGTACACTCAGTCTTTGATGCAGTGGATGAAATACATGCATGAATTTCCCAGAAGGTAATGTAATCCACAGCTTCTGCTGTGAGCAATGCTTGGATGAGCTGTTAGATTTTGTCTGTGTTGCTTGGCTGGGTCTGCAGAACATGTGCTTCCAGTGATGAGTGAAGCTGAGGTGTCATTTGAATGCTAGGAGAGATCACAGAAAATGTGTTTCAAGGTGTGCTCCTACCTTCACTTAGGTTATTTTTCTGGTTAAATTTTTCTGTAAAGGTTTCATGTAGGTGAAATGTCATGATAAGATTTGCATTTGCTTGAGGGGAATGCACATTTTTTACCGTGTTATGTTTGATTACTTATTCTAACAAATAATACAGTTCTAAAATGCAACTATTTATTAGTGTTGATCTGCTGGAGGGTAGGAGGGCTCTGCAGAGGGATCTGGACAGGCTGGATTGATGGACTGAGATCAACTGTATGAGGTTTAACAAGGCCAAGTGCAGGGTCCTGCACTTGGGTCACAACAACCCCAGGCAACGCTACAGGCTTGGGGAGGAGTGGCTGGAGAGCTGCCCAGTGGAAAAGGACCTGGGGGTGCTGGTTGACAGCCGGCTGAATGTGAGCCAGCAGTGTGCCCAGGTGGCCAAGGTGGCCGACAGCAGTCTGGCCCATATCAGCACTAGTGTGGCCAGCAGGAGCAGGGCAGTGATCATGCCCCTGTACTCGGTGCTGGTGAGGCCGCACCTTGAATCCTGTGTTCAGTGTTGGGCCCCTCACTACAAGAAGGACGTTGAGGTGCTGGAGTGTGTCCAGAGAAGGGCAATGGAGCTGGGGAGGGGTCTGGAGCACAAGTCTGATGAGGAGCAGCTGAGGGAACTGGGGGTGTTCAGTCTGGAGAAGAAGAGGCTGAGGGGAGCCCTCATCGCTCTCTACAACTGCCTGAAAAGGGGGTTGTGGTGCCATGGGTGTTGGTCTCTTCTCCCAAGTAACTAGTGATAGGACGAGACGAAATGGCTTCAAGCTGCACCAGGGGAGGTTTAGATGAGATATTAGGAAAAATTTCTTCACCGAGTGGTCAATCATTGGAACAGGCTGCCCAGGGAGGTGGTGGAGTCACTGGAAGTGTTCAAAAAACATGTGGACGTGTCACTTGGGGACATGTTTTAGTGGGCATGGTGGTGTTGGGTTGATGGTTGGACTTGATGATCTTGAAGGTCTTTTCCAACCTTAATGATTCTGTCATTCTGTGATTCTATTTTGACAAAACAAATCTATCATTTTCATGATCTTTCTCTGAAACCAAAATCAATGACAGATAGCAGAGGAACCCGTTGAAGATAAGAGCGTTATGTCTAAGCTCTAACATACTGTTTTTATCCTCATCTGAATAAATAGGCATTTGTGAACTCAGTTGATTACATACTCTGTCCTGTTATTGCTTAGCCTTACATGCATGTGGCAGTAGGGTCAGAGGTGATGTGTTTTCAAACACTGTTTGCAACCGTTTTGGAAAATAGAGCCTAACTTTGCAAAGTAATTAGAAGAACACTTCATGTAAAACATCCTTGTTACCTAGTTCACAGTTAACATCAATACGAACACATAAATGCGCTAGTGGGCTCCTTGCTCTTACTACTCTATTTACTGGAACAATGCACTATATTAAAGAAAGCCGTTATATGCTTATTCTGGATTTGAGATCCAAGTATTCTCACACACTACAGAAATCAGATACTATTAACTACTTAAAATCCTAATTAGTTTCTGTGCCTCCCAAGCAATGCACAGTTTGATCTTAATACCTTTCTGCAATCACCAAGCTGGGACAGTATAGACAGAGGCTGAACCAGTTCTTCTTGCAGTCTGAGTTACTGCAGTTCCCCAAAGCAGTCTCCTCATCTGCAGAAAACACTGATTTGGAGTTAGTTTGTGATTGTGCAGGTCTTGGCTTATCAAAGATTTGTAGATACCACAAAAAGGAGCAATACGGTTCTTACCGTCTTTCTGATTGTGGTGAACCTTAGCACTTTCAGGGATGTGGAGTTAGCAGAAATTATAAAAACTAAGACCTCTTGATTTCAGGATCTTTTAAATCTTGAGTTGCTTTCACAAAATGCAACCATTTTGCAAAATTCAAAAGGCACAGCAAGATGGGTAAATTTAACTCATAGTGGTGTGGTGGGTCAGGTGTTTTTTACAATTATATTGATAGAAAATATCTATCTTAGCTGATTTTGTCCAAGCACTTTACTTCCTCTCTTTTTGACAGACAACTTGATCTTTAAGTTTTGCTCCGGGGTATGCTGCTGCTCAGAATATGCAAGTGTTCCAGGAGCGTTCCTGTACTTTTCTAAGTGCAATGTATGTGGCCAAATGTTTATATGATTTGTACTTGAAAACTTAACAGAAATAATTAACACATTAAAAATTTGTATAATAGCATATATACTTCACTTTGGAATAATGCCCATTTGTCCACTGTGGTGTTCTTCTCCTAAATACACAACTTTTTTGTATTTTTTAGGCAGCCATACTGAGTATTAAGCTAAAATTACAGCCAGATCAAGATGTGGAGAAGGTGAGTCATTTCCTCTGCAGGCTTCTCTGTCATCAGATCAACCTTTTGTTAAGCAGGAGATCCATCAAGGCCCTCCAAGTTGTGCTGCCTTTCACTTGAGGCTTTACTTTGTTCCCAAGAAATAGCTGCTGCATTGCTGATGTACTTTTACATCTAGGGAGCTACCAGACTGTATTTTGTTAGACCCCATTGCAGCCTATTGGACTGTTTTTCTAGCTGCAGCCACTGTTATAAAAAATTCTAGCTGTGTTCTTGACAAATGGTTATTACTATAATGGAGTTCAGTGCTTTTGCTATTTTGAAGCTTTGCTAATATTTGTGTTGAAAACATCATGTCATTTGTGTTGGCTATTATTTGTGTTGAAAATGTCACATCACTCTTTTAGGCAGCACAGGTTGATTAAGCAAGGGGTTTGTGACTTGCTCACCATATCTGAGCAGCAGGGAATGGGAGAGCCCTCTGCCAGGTTTCAGTCTGCGGTGTCCTGGACCTCTTCCGTGCCTTCTGTGTGCTGCTGCACTCAGTCTGCGGAACATGGGGATCAAAGGCAGGGCACAGGGCTTTAAATGTAATTTCTTCTCCTAGATGTGTACACCACTACTGCTCCAAGATAAAACTAACTTGGTGGAAGAATATGTGGGAGAATATCCTGAGCTCCAGAGCAAGCTCTTGCAGATCCTGGACACATGGTGTGAACCTGGTTTTAATATCAGAGACATCACAAGGTAGAAACACTTGTTGACTTTCTAAAAAGCTGGAGCCAACTTGCTGTCAGAGAACAGTATGTTCTCTGGTTGTCTAAGATTGTTTCTCAGCAATATATTTACTTTTCAGCTGAGAAAGGGGAAATTCTGGTGTCTGTGCCAGAGTCTTCTCAAATGCCTCAGCCCGTAAGACAAAGGCATCATTCCTATTGACAGATGCTCAGTTCCTGCCAGGAGAGAGAAGTGCAAACCTGTGCAGTAGGTCTTAGCAATATAACAATATCAAAGCTTCCTTTAGGAGGTTGTAGCAATCAGACTCTCGTGCTTTGCTGCAGACCAGGGTGAGTTTCAGTATCGGTTGTACAGGTTTTGCAGGAAGATAATACTGTGATGAAGTGGCAGAAAAACAAGAGATGCAAGTGGTTAACCTTCATGTGCTCGTGAAATAGTCATGTGTGTTTTAATCTATAAATTGCCTCTCACTAGGATAGCTCCTGTCACTCACAAAGGCAAGAGTACAATCAGACTCACAGTGTAGATGCAATAGTTGCAGTCTTTGTTCTGCAAAAAGACAAGAGGGAATTGCTCGCTTCCTCTTTCTTTGAAATAACCCCCTGGACTTGCTTCAGTCATTGACTGGGCAATTTGTGTGGTTGTATTGTTGGCTTTTTGGTGTAACTTGGGAAAGGTAGGGGATTGTTCTTGCCAACACCTGGCAAACCCTAATATTTCTACTGTTAAATATCTACTATTTGGGAAGCATACTTTAGGTGATCCCACAGATGTGTCTTTCTGATTTTATTTATTTGCTTACAGACAATATCAAGGCCTGTCCAGGTACAAACCAGATAAATTTAACCGCAAAATGCTAAGCAAGCTGATCTTCAGGCTCCTAGACCGATTTAATGTAGATCCAGGTATGTGATATTGCAACATCTTGAGGAGTTATCTCACCAATAAAGAACAGATGAAGTCAATTTGTCTTCTTCCATGTTCAGCAAGGAATCTCTGCTGTAATTTATCATGACATGTTTCAGGGTTTAATTAATGATATTGAAAAACAAAGCTGGTAAGTTATGGGAATTATCACTTTGTGCTGTCGAAGAATGTAGTGCTTGTGAATAATAGACTGCTTCTTCCGTGATATGAAATAAGTCTTGACCTCAGAATGGCTCTACATAAACACATGGTGGTCAGCTTTGAGTTATGATTCCATTCCAGTCACATAAAAGGCAAGTCATTATTCATCTGGGGATCTGTTTTCTTGAGTTATGGGTCCATCAGCTGGGAAGAGATAACCCTTAGGAAGCAGGAGCCTCACAGCTCTTTGTATTCTTTGCATAAACTAGGGTTGGTGGTAGGGAATTTTAAGGCTGTTGAAGCCTTCTGAGAGAAGTAACACATTTTACATCACTGAATAGATGTACTTCACTACCAGTTACCTAACAAAATCTAGTTTGTTTGGCTTTGGTTGTTAGCGGGGACTGTTGATCTTTTTTCTTCACTTTGGGACCTTGCATCAGACACCTTTAGGTGCACCGTTAGATTTCAGCTGCAGAGCTTTTCATCATCAGCACAAGATAGGCAATTCTCTTTTCTTGGACGGAAAAGTGTTTTCTAACCACAAATTGTGGGCTTATTACACCTGGCAGGAATACTATATTGCATATTAATCTTCACATCTTCAGATTGGTGTTCAAAAGTTAACAAGATAATCCTTACAAACCCTCATTGGAGGATAAGTAAATATGAGCAAACTTAGCACATCGGTGTGAAAGCTGAGACATTTCAGGGTGATTTATTTAAAATCTAAAACTTTCCATGGAGTTTACTAGTCTTCATTGTTTTTTCCTCCTTTACAAGGTTAGTCATTCAGTAGTCTGTATTGTCTTCTATAATCTGTGAAGAGAATTGGGTTGTTCCCCTGTGGTTATGAAAGATCCACCAAGGGTATGATATTAACTGTAGAGGTGAAATGATAGAACTGTTCACATGCAAAATCCTGGGAAATAATAAAAAAAATACCTAGGAGAGGAGCGTGTAGCTGTTGATCTTGGGTGCTCTCTGTGAGATGGTAGTGTGCCTCAGCCTGGCGATGGTGTCCCAGATGTTGTAGCTGCCAATAATATATTGGCCAAATCTTGCTGGTCCTCGACAACACATTCACTGGTGAGGAGGTTCGTTGAGGTAGATACAGATCCCATTCCTGTCTACACTTCCAGAGAGTGATTTATCGTGCAAACTGCAGTGTCTGCAGTGCAGGATAAGTCACTTGCTAGAGAGGGCTGTCCTCCTCTGTAGACGTGGGAGCGGATATGGGCTGCTGATTTAGACAAGATGCCAGCTTTGGGGCAGCTAAAGCCAGTGTTGGATGACTCTCATAGTCCCATATATGAAAGCAGGTGTTTATTTTTTATGTAATATCACATGTAATTCAGAGCAGGACTTTACATTTTGCTAAACTGTGGCTGTCAGTCTCCTTTGAAATGCTTTGGAAAGGGATGAATGCCTACAGAGGAATTTCTGCCTTAGTGCTGGTCCTGCTTGAACTGAATTGGCAAATGGCGGCAGCTGTAATAACACAGATTTCTTTTTCTTCCCACCTCTCTCCCTGCCTTTCCTCTGAAGTTCTGGGTGTTCTTTCTCCATTCTTTAGTGGAAGTAAATCTGACTGTGAGGAAAGAGCGTACAAAAAGGAAGCGGGCTAGGTAAAATGTACAGATTAAATACTCCTTAATTTCTTGTGTTCTGAGCAGCTCCGCTAGAAGCTAGCAGTGAGGTAAAACTCACGCTTCTTGTTACCTAACCTGATTGTGGGCTTGTTCAATGCCGCAGTCGTCTGCTGCTTTCTAGCTCCTCTTCACTCATGACTCCTGCTTGCTGAAAGAGGCCAAGACCAGCAGCAGAAGAGGGAAGTGGCTTTTGGTGAGAAAGGCTGGAGGAGGACAGGGTTTCTTGGTATGAGAAGGCAAACTTGGACGTGACTGAGTTCTTGCAGTTCCAAATCTACTTTGATATTTCAGTACCCGAGCTCACTCTTATCCACTCACAGTACATTTCACTGACCGCTAAGCAAAACATAGGTGTTGATCAGCCATTAAGGTTTGAAACACTTCTTGGAACTGCCAGTCTTACATTTAAGAGCCAGATAGGAGGTGGCCCAATATAAAAACGATCTGGAACTTCAGGGGGGACAAAAAAGCCATCGTCTTAGATTAGTCCACCTCTTCCTTTTCTGAACTGTATTTCAGTATTCAATGTCAACGCACAGAACAGTGCATGGTAAGTGGAAGAGTTTCTGCTGAGTCCCAAAGGTGTCCCAATAAAGTGTGTGTGTATTCCACTTAATTAGCTTTATTGGGGAAGGAAGAAGTTGGGCAGAAATGGTATGTGATTGAGGAAATGGAGTTTTATAGAGTCTTTTCTCACACATGGGTCAGCATGCTCTGGTTTAACAAGCCTGGAGCTTTTGCAGGCCAATTACTTAATAGTCTTTGGAGCCCCTGTGAGATTGACTTAGATTTACAAGTGCAAGTTTCAGTCAAAACAGTTCTCAGAGATGAGGGGACAGACCCTACCTAGGTTTGACATGGTTGGGTCTATTTTCTGTCGTTCTTTGCACAGCCAGTATAGCACAGCGAGTTCAGTGGCATTTTTCAGAGGTACAAATGATACCACTCTGAAGAGTATAACTGTCCTCATATATTGGGCCTTCTTGCCTGTATGACAGTAAAGCCGGTAGTAGTGGCGTTGATAGAACAGAGACAGCAACTGAATGCACAGTTAACAGTTGTCGTCCCGCAGCGCTGTGACGGGTTAGCTGAGCGCCTTAAGTTTTGAATGCTCTGAACATATTTTTACCATAGCCTTTGAAGAGTTTTTGCAGCACAAACTAAGGGAAATGCTTCTCTTCGTTCGACCACCAGGTTATCCTTTTGGTGTGACCTTTGCTTTCAGTTCGGCGTGCATCTGCCTCGTCGAGCCCCGGCGCGGAGGCGCGAGGCGCGGCGCTAGCCCTCCG
>NW_010534319.1:234-485 GCF_000687285.1 Phaethon lepturus | reverse complement strand
AAGGGGATCCTGGGGGACACTGAGGGACATGGGGGATGGGAGGCACTTGGGGGGACACGAGGGCACATGGGGGGACCTTGAGGGTGGACACAAGGACCTGCAGGGGACATGGAGGGGGCTCAGAGGACATTGAGGGACCTGCGGACATGGATGAGGACACTGGTGCTCACCAGGAGGGGTGTGGGGGGGACGCTGTCCAGGGGCCACCAGTGCCCAGGGGCCCTCGGCCAGGAACATGGCACCTGTGGGGA
>NW_010534319.1:0-207 GCF_000687285.1 Phaethon lepturus | reverse complement strand
CCCCCCCCGTACCCCCCGGGGCCCTCCCACCATTCCCTGTAACTCTCAGTGCTCCCCCAGGACAGCCCCCCAGTGCTGCCAGTAACTCCAAGTGCTTCCTGTGACTCCCCCCAGTGTTCCCAGTAAGCCCCAGTGCCTCACAAGTGCTCCCAGTAACATTCCAGTGCTCCCGGTTTCCCCCAGTCGACCTTCCCAGCATTCCCAGTA
>NW_010534318.1:2185-2574 GCF_000687285.1 Phaethon lepturus | reverse complement strand
CACAGCACGGCTGCGGCCGCGTCCGGCCAGCCTCGTCAGGGGCACGAAACGAGCACAAACCCTCGGCGTGAGGGTCCCTGCCAGCCTCCCGGGGCAACCCCTGCTCCCACGATGTACGTTATCCCCTTGCAGCGGGGAAGGGCTGTCTGAGCTCAGCAGTAAAGGAATAAAAACGTTAATGCCCTAAAGCGAGCAAAGCCTCTGCAGAGGCGAAGCTCCTTGCAACAAGCAAGTGAGTATCAGCTGCCTCTTTGTCCTGTAATTGTGGTTGTGCTCCTGCTAGGGCTGAGGTCAGAGTTGGTTCATGCTTTAAAGAAAGCTGGGGACGATGTCTCTGAACGGAGGCCGTTCCCCCCAATGCCCTCCGCCTTTTAGCTTCGGCTTTCAGG
>NW_010534318.1:0-2070 GCF_000687285.1 Phaethon lepturus | reverse complement strand
CCAGGCTTGGGCTCCTGCTCCCCCAAAGGATGTAGGTCTGTGGTACGGGGCACCCACATAGCTGCGCGGGCATCCCTCTTCCCAGGAGCAGGGATTCATCAGCTGAGTCGCGATGAGCTGCCGGCAGCTTTCTGGTCACAGCTACGCTGCAGCGTGCACGGGCCAGGTGTCTGGGCTGGAGGATGCCTCCGAATTTTTGAGCATGTCTCCATGGGTGTTTGCTGGCTGCACACCAAGAACCCATGGCTGATCTTCCTACAAACTCCCGAGTAAAATTAGAACAAAAGTTCACTCCTCTCCCAAGGCAGCAGGAAATGCAAAGGGTGGGAAAAGGGAAAGTCAGAGCAGAGGAGGTCCAGTGCCCACAGGCAGCATCCCCACCACTGCCACCCCTTACCCGGGTGGGGAGCTGGCTCCTGCCCCACCCCTGTGGCCAGCCCAGAGGGGCTCTGCTCTCAGTGCTCAGTGCGGGGCTAGCGGTGCTCGGAGTGATGGATTCCCTCCAGAGACTCAAGTCCTTGGTGGCTGGGCCAGGTAAATGACCCTTTCTAGCAGAGGGGTCTGGCTGGAGCCGCAGCTTCACGCTGGGATGCCCCGCCGGACGCCCGTGCGGGTGGCCGCGCTGAGCAAAGGCTCTCCTCACATTTTCCGAGGAGGAGGAGGATTGACGCAGGCAGAGCTGAGTTTTCAGGCACTCCTGACCAGTGCTATCTGGGAACCTGGGAGCATCCACTGCCAACCACTGCCTCAGCACAGCTGCACGCAGCGTGGCAGTGCCGGGGCACTCCTGCCTCCGGGGTGCCCAGGGAGGGCAGCTCAGCAGCATTAGATTGCAGGAGTTTATTTTTACCCAGCCCTGTTGCCAAAGGGGACATGTCACATCTGTGGAGTTGATCAAAAGACGTCCCGAGCGCTGGTGTCAGCTGCTCCTTGTGATCTCAGCACCAGGATCTTTTCCCTTGTGGCATATCAAAAGGAGCAGGAGAATTTGACTGCTTTGCTATTTTTAATTGAACACACACACACACACAGAGACACATGTATATATATGTATGTATGGCTTTTCTAAAAATAAAAGCCTTTGCCTGTGTTCCCATGGGAAGATTTGGGGAGAAGGGAGAGCCGAAGTTGTTGCAAGACTTTTCCCGGAGCAGGCGCAAGAGCGGTGGCAGGAAAGCAGGGACAAGCCACAGCAGGTAAGGGACACGTCTGAAAGGCCAGAGGACGTTTGATCCCAGAGCAGCCCAGGATGCCGCTGAGCAGAGAGGACGGGAGAGCTGGGGGAAAGGTAACATCTGTGTCCCCCAGAGCTGGCAGTGATGAAGACGGGGACCCTCGACCTGCGCTCTGACCACCCGGGGGGCAAAGGTTTTTGCAGGGCAGGTTTGAAGAGCCCCAGCTTTGGGGGGCCCACGAGGAGTATCAGCGTCCCGGGGCTGTTCAGGGGGTTGCACAGACCTTTTCTTGTGTTGCGGCACCACACTCGTGGATGTCTAAACGATACCTCTCCTTCCAGCGGCAGGGCGGACGGAGGACGCTGGGGAGAGCATCCCCCCAGCACGGGGGCAGCTCTCCAGCCCCCCATGGGGGGAGGTTGCCCGCACCGGTGGGGCTGGGGCAGCATCAGCAGCTCCCTGCAGCCCCCAGCCCTGCTGTGGCCGGTGGTCCGCTGCTGGGACATGGCACTGGCTTGCTCTCGGGCCACGAAGCTGCTCTCTCCTGCCCTTGCTGCATCCTCCAAACTGCTCACGCTTTCCTTGCCACCCCTGGGAGGGAATGGGGCAGAAAGCAGGTGAGAAAATGCAAAATGGGGAGGGTGTGTGTGCACAGGAGTGTCCTTTGGTGTGGCACAGGGTATCCTAAACCTGGTAGGGAGCACTGGCATACAGGCTGCTCAGCCTGTGGGAACACAATCAATAATCCCAGATTATCCCAATTAAAAAAAAAAAAAGAGAGTAGAGAAACACTGTCTTTTCCATTCCTGCAGCTCAGTTTGAAATCCCTTTTCCTTGCTGTTGAGCGTTGGAAGAGACCCTTCCAGGGCAGTTCAGGAGGGGAGGTCCCCACGTT
>NW_010534317.1:0-19298 GCF_000687285.1 Phaethon lepturus | reverse complement strand
GCTCCGGACGGGGAGTGCTTGGAAAGGGGGCTGGGAGAAGCCTCCGGCGCCCGGGAGTCGACGGGAGCCATGTCCCCGCCGTCCACCGCCTTTGCCCGCGGGAGGGGCGCGGTAGCACCGGCAGCGCTGGTTCCTCCCCGCGTATCAGTCGCTTGTTCGAGGACTAAATTAGCTCAGCTTTTTCAGGAATTTCCCTGTAATAGTTTTAAAGCTTTCGGTAATTATCAGCTTGGCTTTTCTGGGCTCTCGTGTTTGTCTCTCTCAGTTTTTATGTTTAAGCGGCCGCCTTTGGAGTACCCTGCCGAGCTGAGGCCTTGCAAGCCCTTGGGTCCGTGACTGTGTCCCAGCAGGCCTTGTCCCTTCCAGCTGCATCATCACTGTTGGCTCAGGTCTCTTCTTTCCTGCTGTTGGGATAGGAACTAGCCAGCTAAACACCCTCTATTTCCAGTCTCCATTACGTCTTTCTTAAATAGAGCAAAAATGCAAAATATTGTATTACATTAATGTATGTGGCTTCAGCCTCTCTCCAGTGTCAGGAATGCTCTGAACTCTTCCACGCTGCTTGTGGTCGTTTTTAGCTTGATGCCATCCCATCTTTTCCGTGAGTACTTGCTGTGCCCTCACCCAGGTCGCTGGTGGAGATACTGCGTAGGATGAGACTTGGGGCACAACTTCACAGGAATGCTTACTGAGATCCCCTCCTGTTGCAACAGCAAAGTATTAGCTACCAGTCTCCTCTGAGAGTAGTTTTTATTTCACAGAACTGTGTACTGGCCAAATAATGGTCACTTAAGAGGTGTTTCTGTGTCTTGTCTTGGAGAATATTGTGTAAGTGGATACCTTGCTTGTTATCTCTTTATCCGTTAGACTGAAAGAAGTTTGGACGATAGGTTGGGTTTCATTAATCCTTATTCAGGATGCTCAGAAGTGAATTATCTATATAAAGATTTTTCTTTAACATTATTTTAAGTTTGTAGATTTAAAACCTCCCACAGGAATATATTTTTTATCTTTTAAAACAGATAGCATTACAGGGTAAGAGACTTGCAAGATAACTGAGATAACAAAAAGATGCATTGGGATTAACATGTAATAAAGCCTATGGTCTTTTTTTTTTTCCCTCTATAGTTTATATTCTCTGAAACAAAGAGTGACTACAAAGAGTGATTTCATATGATACACCACCCATCTAAACCTGCAGGTTTTTTTCTACTTGTATTAACTGTCTGATTTGTCTAGAAGTTTCCTTGTTTGGCAGCCTTAACACAAACTCTTATCAGACTGTTCTTCTGGGCTGAAGAGAATCCTGACAAGCTAACGTTAGTTTTTCAGATTTTAATTCAGCACTTCGCTGCCAACTTTAAGTTTCTGTGGTCTGATTTTTACTACATTATGGAGTTTGCTGTAACTAGTGGTGTTAAAAAATATGTTAAGTAGGAAGATTTCAGAGATTTTTATTAAATAACCCATCTCTCACCACATTCATACAAACATAAGAAGAGACAACTAATAGACAGAAGACCATGACATTCCATGATGTTCTGGCTATTTGAAGGTGCTTAAAGTCTTTCAAAACTTATTGTCAAGTGAGCTGTGGACTGTTTTGACACTGAGCCAAGTGAACATTTATGTGACCTTGTTTTTTCCTCTCCTATAGGAAGAGGTTGACCCGTCACTTCAAGCACTTGAGTCCCGCCAGGAAGAGATTCTAAAACGTTTGTATGAGCTGAAGAGTGCTGTCGATGGTCTCTCAAAGATGATACAAACCCCAGATGCTGACTTTGATGTAACTAATATTATTCAAACTGAAGAATGTTCCCCTTTGACAACAAATGGAGCAGATTTAGATTTGATGCTTGGAAAGGTGAGTTTAGTTGAGCATATAATTAGAATTTCAGATATACACATGCATGGCTGTGTACATCTTGGTGTCAAATAAAAATCCACTACTTCAAAGTCTGATCTGGAGTGTGTCTTACCTGCTGAATGTTTTGCTTTCCATTTAGGATTATGGTGCCCTGAAAGATATTGTAATCAATGCAAATCCTTCTCTACCTCCACTGTCATTATTAGTACTACACAATCTGCTTTGTGAACGCTATAAAATATTATCAGCTGTTCACACACATTCATCGGTGAAAGGCGTGCCAGAAAACCTCTTGAAATGCTTTGGAGAGCAGACTAAGAAGCAACCACGTCACGAGTATCAGCTGGGCTTTACTCTTATTTGGAAGGATGGTAAGAATGAAGTTATTTTGTAGATCAGTATTTTACAATTGGTGAGAAAATTAAACTTGTGCTATAAAACCTTCGCAACAGATGCTTTGGTGTCATTGTGCTGACACACGATGGATACATACTGCAGGTAACATTTTTGCTCTCTTTTTAGAGCTGTGAACAATGATGGGGACAGAGGAGGAAGATTTTTGGTTGTGGTTGCTGCTGTTAAAATACATGTGGCATTTACATGGTTGGTTGTGCCCAGAGGACTTTTTTTTTATACAAGTGTTTTTCAGTTTCTACAAATAAGTTTGCTAGAATAGAAATTAGGTGGGAGATTGGTCTGAAGTGTGAAAAAAGTGATTGCTTTATGCCAGATTCCTGCCTTAGGCTAAGTATGCAGACTAAGAAAACTGAAACTGTTCATCAGGTTAATGATGTTAGCAGTGTTGCTGGCATCACGAATAAAATACATCATAGAATAGAATTACCATTACATTTAACTTCTCTGCCACGTGGTATTCACTTTTTTTTTTCTTTTCTTGATTTCAGTTTCAAAACCCCAGATGAAGTTTAGCATTCAAACCATGTGCCCTATTGAAGGAGAGGGGAACATCGCTAGATTTCTCTTTTCTCTGTTTGGCCAGAAGTACAATGCAGTTACTTCAACTGTGATTGACAGCTGGGTTGATACAGCCATCTTCCAGCTAAAAGAAGGTAGCAGTAAGGAAAAGGGAGCAGTCTTGCGCTCTATGAATGCAGCCCTGGGCAAGACATCGTGGTTGGTGGGAAATGAACTCACCGTAGCAGACATTGTTGCGTGGTGTGCACTTCAGCAGACAGGTAGTGCAAACGCTGCCCCAGCCAATGTGCAAAAGTGGATGAAGTCATGTGAGAACCTGGCACCTTTCAGCTCTGTTATGAAGCTACTACAATAAGCCTGTAGTCTTCATAATGGTGTAGTCTCATTTCACCTCATACCTGCTGTAGTGGTTTGAGGTATTCAAGTACTACAGTTGGACAGAATTCTAAATCAATAAAAACATTACAGCTACCTTTTGGGTGTGACCTTCCTTTTTTGTAACTGATACATAACATGCATGTTTGTTCAATTATAAGCTATCTAAAGTATGCCTATATAAATACAAGCTGGAGTTTTAATTTTTCGTTTTATTTTTCCCTGTAAACCAAATGCTTATTTAGAAGTTAAATTGTACTGAGGCTAAGTGCAACATGAATCCTTTCTGTTGACTGGAGACTTCTGAACTAAGACAAAAAAAATTTAAAAGAGTACCTTTAAAGAACAGACAGGAAAATCAAAATGCATTGAAATATTTTTATGTAAAAAAAAAAAAAATTTCACACTAGAAGTTAGTTCTTCCTGTACTTAAACAGGAGAACCTAGTCTCTTATGTTCATCTTTTTCATCAGACAGCAGTCTTATTCTCTCCCTCAGTTTTTCTATTTCTTCCTCTTGCTGTCTCACCTTCTGTTGTAGGTTAGAAATAACCTGAAAATGAGAGTCGGTTTACTTTGTTTATAGACATGCAAGGATAAAGCCTTATTAACCTATCTGAATTGTGTTTGCAATCCCCCACAGACACATTCTGCAGCACCACAGCTATTCTGCGTATTTGATACTACAACTTAAACCACAAACAAAAAAGCACGGCAAGGAAAGGAAAAATGATAAAAAGATTCTGCAGAGCTGACGAAAAGCTTCAAAAGCTTTTCTGACCTATAGAAATACCTCAAGCTCTATGTAAATCAACTGTGCAGTCTTCATGAAGTTACTTAATGACAATTTATCTCATTTCACCAGAAACATTTATACAGTGGGCTAAATACTGTAATCAGAAAAAAAGTCTCAATCACACAATCCCCATAAGTTAAAACAAAAAACATAATACAAGAAGGGAAACAAAGGGCATTTTCCTTTCATATTTCTTTATCCTGTAATGGTTGTCGTTATTGGCATAACTTACATGTTCTGTGGTATGAAACAGTTCACTTTCACAAAGCTGAGCAGCAGTTGGTCTTTCTGTAGATCTCTGACTGGTGAGGAGTTTAATGTACTTGGCTTGAATAGGCCATTTTTTGTAGAAAATATGAGGAATTTGGCCGTGCCTTAAATGTGTAAGAACTTCTGTTCTTTCCATTTCTGTTCCAAACGGTTGGAAGAGTTCTAGCAGGATAACACCCATGCTGTACATGTCTGACTGGTAATGGGGTGAAGAAAAAGTTCTGGGATAACTGGTATTTTTAATTACTTACTACATTTTTTTCTCATTAAAAAAAAAATCACGATATGAAAAAGCTTCACAACAATGACATTTCATGATGATATGGAAAGTATCATGACACTTAACGGCTATAAACCTTCCTCAAGATGATCTTAGAAACACAGATCATGTTTGCACTAGTAGCAAACTAGAAGGCAAAGTTGAAATCCATGTTTCAGCAAAAACATTTGGTTTAACAGGAGGAGTATTTATGTAGTTACCTGCTGAAAGGCTTGTTTTATTCCTGTTACCTATCATCATGTGTTAATAGGAAAAAAAAATACTCCCTACCTTGAAATCATAGTGACATCCCTGCAATTGTTCTGGTGAAGCGTAGAGGCAAGTCCCCACACCTGAAGTATGGGTCAGTCCTTTAAAAACGCAATTTAGACTTACTCAGATACTGCTACATTGTTACCATTTCATTTCAGAATTTAATATTTAATGGTTTTAATATCACAGAAACCCCGCTAGGCTTTTTTCTCTTACCATTTATTCTTTCTGTCTTAAACCACTGGTCCGCATCATCCCAAAGAAGGTCTTTGCAAGCTAATCCAAAGTCTCCTATTTTTACATGTTGATCTGATCCATGTAGAAAGATATTTCTGGGCTACAAAACAAGACGGTATGAAATCTAATATATATCTAGATGAAGAATTATGAAATTTCATCTGTTTCAAAGTATATAAAATCCAGTGTTTCACAGGTATAAGATAATTATTTAACACTTTCATTAGTGAGAGAGAAAAAGCAGTCATAGCTGATACCACATTATATGTTGGCAACACCATTTGGGCAGAAAGACCACATATGAAGGACCTAGAAAAGAGGAAGAAAAGCAAACCAGGAAAAACAAAGATTTAGTGGAAAGATAAAGTACTTCCTCCCCGAAAACAGGAAATTTGCAGAACAGTAATGTTAACAGGAACAGGCAAGAGCAGACAACAAATCAGACTGATTGATGTAGCAGGAAGGAGGACTAACTATCATCCTTGGGCTAGACATAATGTAAAACAAAATATACTTTTCTATATGAGAAGGACAGCTGGAACATGCTACTTGGTTCTGGGAAGTTGCTATGAAAAAAACCACATGTGATGAGAGACTTGAGCGGAGAGCACTGACTGGAAAAACAGAAATAGTTTTACCTATATATTTTGGCTTTAGGACCACTAAGGAGGAGAAATGCTAGCATTTCTAGCTTCTAGGAAAAAAAAGACATACTTGCCAGATAAAAGAAAACATAATATTAAATTACTGGTTTTACTTAGCTGCTATTACAAGGTTTCTGAGCTTAGGTACATTTGGATGAGAAAGGAAAACGCTATTGCTTAGTACAGTTTTTTTTCTACTAAATAGAAATTTAGCATTAGCAAGAAAGCAAAGGCAACTTAAGACTTTTTTTCATTCTTAAACTTTTCCTGGTTTTACAGCACTTTTAAAACGTTGCACTGAATAACGTGGTTACATCAAAGCTCTTCTAGAACCAGGCATCCTGCAACATCTCAAAGAACGACACTGGTCCGAGATTCTAGATCCTCTTATTTCTAATTATGGATTTTCATTACAAAAATTACAATTCCCTTATCTATGAGTAACATCATGAAAGGAGCCAGTAGGCCTGCCACTGTGGGCATAGGAAATAAAATTCACGCCACGAAGAGCTATATAATGGAAGATAACAGTAGCACTGTTAAAGCTTTACTAGCTCATCATCCTGTCAGTGAAACAGCAAGTGCTTGGCAGGACCCTTACACCTCATAGACCTGCCCTCCCTCCAGGTAACCATTTGTTCAGGATTATAATTTGTGATTAAAAATACTTTTAGGTTAAGAAATGTTACTTTTTTTTTTTTTTTAATTAACAGAAGAGTGAAGGTCCCCACATAGATAACTCGTTTAAAGACATAAAGGATAGGGATAAATGGTCAGCTTTCACAGTGAAGGGTATCATGAACTGATTCTCGTGTGAATCTCTGCTGAGAACTATGTTCAACAACACATTTGTAAATGGTTAGAAAAGGGAGAGTGAATGGTGAGATGACAAGTACTACGTTATTCAGAGAAAGAAAGATGAGGTCTGAATGCAAAGAACTGTGGAAGGATCTTGCGGGAAGTATAACGACAAAAGAAATTCAGTGCAAGTAAATAGGAAAATGTAATGAAGGGAAAAACAATCCCAAGTTTAAATATATAACAACTGTCTCCAAGTTGACTGTTACAGCTTAAGCATGGTAACAGGCAGCTCTAAAAATGACGATTTAATGCTCAATAGCAGTCCATAAACTAAATTGTACATTACCAGTGACTGGGGGGGTGAGGGAGGTAAAGAAGAAAACTGTGATACAATATGAATTAATACACTGTCACCTTCAGTACCGTCTGCAGTTCTGAGTCTCCTATCTCAAAAAGCACGTAAGGGAACTGGAAAATCGTGCATAGATGGGTGACATGAATGCTGAAAATTTGGAATGGCTTCTATTCAAGGAATCACTAAATATAAAACACAAGGCAAACTGTTAAGTTTAAAAACAATCTATTGAATCACACATGGAATGGGAAAAGTGAATATGAAACACTATTCAGTATTTCTTCCAATAAATGAAATAGGTGATATAAAATTAAATTATTGGTGGCAACTCAAACCAGGGACTGTCATCTGCACTCACAGCACAGTTAAACTCTGGAGACATTGCTGCAGTATGGCAAATTAACACTCACATGAGTTTAAAAAAGATAAATTCTAGAAATATCCATAGATGGTTATTAAGATGCTACACACAGTTCAAGCAATCACATAAATTTGTTTCCCCCAAATGATAGCACACCTGACAATACAACATATGGTGAAATCACATCTACTGATAACTTTTTAATGTGAAATTAAGTATGTGTGCTCACAGCCCAGAAAGCCAACCGTATCCCGGTCTGCATCAAAAGCAGCATGGCCAGGAGGTTGAGGGGGGAGATTCTCCCCCTCTACTCTGCTCTGGTGAGACCCCACTTGGAGTACGGTGTCCAGCCCTGGGGTCCCCAGCACAAGACAGACGTGGACCTGTTAGAACAGGTCCAGAGGAGGCCACAAAAATGATCAGAGGGATGGAACACCTCTCCTATGAACAAAGGCTGAGAAAGTTGGGCTTGTCCAGCCTGGAAGACAGAAGACTCCAGGGAGACCTTACGGTGGCCTTCTAATATATAATGAGATCTTACCAAAAAAAAAAACAAAACAGAAACTTTTTTACCAGGGCCGGTAATGACAGGACAAGGGGTGGCAGTTTTAAATTGGAAGAGTGTAGATTTACATAGGATATAAAGACGACACTTTTTACAGTAAGGGTGCTGAGACACTGGACCAGGTTGTCCAGAGTTGTGGATGACCCATCACTGGAAGAGTTCAAGGCCAGGTTGGATGAGGCTTTGAACAATCTGATCTAGCAAAAGATGTCCCTGCCCATAGCAGGGGGTTTGGAATAGATGATCTTTAAAGGTCCCTTCCAACCCAAACCAGTCTATGATTTTATAATCTAGAGACCCAGGCACTGCCAGATTACGTCTGCATGTCCAGCCCCAGATGGAACTTCAGCTTGCTTGCACTTCTTCTGTGACCTTCGCTGGCCTGAACTATGACGACTCATTTCTCATGCTATAAAACTAGGAAATAGAGGAACTGAAGGCATAACACCATCTTATGCATTCCTGATGGGTACAAAGCAGCTGTGATTAGCAAATAAGTGAATGACCAAGCTTCTGTTAGGTCACGACAACTCATAAAATTTGTTATGACAATTGAAGTTTTGGGACCTGTTAACTATGTTATGCCCTACCAGTCCAGAAGTTTTAGTCCAAGTAATTTTATCTTAATAAAAAGAAATTGACTTAAAGCAACATTTTATGTTACAGAAATACCAAGAGGCTATGCAGCACTTCTCCTACTAAATTTGCCTAGTGGTTACAGCTGGAACATCCATTTAAAACAAATTTCAGAGAAATCAACCAACTTCACAGCATAATACAGAGAAGTGTCTCTGTTATCTTGTAAAATGTAAAACATCAGATAAATCCTGAAATAAGTAATTACAAACACGACTGACTTCTGCATTTAGGCCAGTAGTTTTATGATGCCTTGCCACCTATATCCATTCTTTTTTAGTATTATCTTAACTTAGAACACCAACAAGACTGGCTGGACACCTCCTCACATAGCTGCAGGGTCACTCAACACAGAGGCAACAGCAACTTTAATTGCCTCTGGTGCAAACATCAACTTTGCCTGTCCAACTTGTGGAAGAACTGCCCTTCACATTGCAGCGTGCACAGCATTGTCTAAAGCGAGCAGAATTTTAGGTGCAAACACAGATTGCATCCATTTACTATTAGGTAATGGAGCCAACGTAAATACTCAAGATCATGAAGAATGAGGCCTGTTCAGGTAGCAGAAAGGAAATAATTGACCTTCTGTTAGAGTATAAAGTTTATATATATAAATCCCTGTTTAAGCCAAAAAAATGGCTTCACAAAGGAGAAGACATTTCCAGACCTTAATCATAATTGACTTGTAAGTCAACGTAATTGAGTACTATGCTTATATTAAAGAAAATAAGGTACTGGTATAGAGGAGACAATGTAATTTTTCATGTGTAACATAGCTAAATTCCTAAGAGCCCAGGTCATCTTAACTTTAACTCTGAAGTTGCTTTAATTCTCCCATAATCTAAGTTCTCTTTGTTTTCTTTAATCTCAAGTAATAATTTCATGAACTTACTTTAATGTCTCGATGCATCACTCCCATGCTGTGGATATAACATACTCCTTCTAATAGCTCGTGAAAAATTTTCATGGTCCAGCGGACATCCACAAGATGGTATGGACCTTAAAACAATTTAACATCTAAATTATTTCAGCTAATTTTACTGTTATTTAAGTTTATGGTGTATGTCTTGTTGAATTATGTTTATTTATGATGTGGAAGAAATTTTTAACAGAATGAGCATAGTTTAAAAATGGAATTTCCCATGCTTCTCCTAAGATAGTATTTTTGAAACAGCAAAACGTCACTAACCTCAAAGTTCTAAAAAGGAAGGTTCAGGGGACATGAATACATGTCTGCCTGAAGACATTCCTCCAAATCCTGTCAGATAGTTATTTGATTATGAATTTAACAAACTTTTTAATTCCATGTAAGTGCTGAATTAGAATGAAAAATACAGTTACAGACAAAGTCATACTAATTTATGTAATGACATGTTTTCTGTATTGATTTGCACCCTTTCTTTTTGGATCCAAATCCTTTTGCTGTTGTGCTCTCCTCTGAAATTCCCACATCTGCTCTGGCTGTAACTGTCCTAAAATAAACTTAACAGTCTCATTGTTTTTACCATTTCCCACATTATTATTTTATTAAACTGCACCGTTTTCCTACTCTAATGACCCAGATCTAACATGTCTGTTGCCACTTCGAACACTCGCCATTTACTCCTACTTTGGTCTCTGTTTCTTAATGTCTAACCTATGATAGCATTCACCTTTCCTCTCCTGTTGTCTGAAAATGTGTGAAAACGGCGTTTTGCAAGATCAAATGCCCTAGTAATTCTGTCATCCCTTGACCAGGAACGTCATCTTTTATCTTATGAAAGCTAAAAAGACTATGATTACAGGAAAGAGTAGTGGAAGTCAGGTGATAGTTAGCTGGTAAACCTTACTCCATGACTGAAGAGAACAACAGATTTATCTTAATAGCGATTAAAACTAAGATTAAACATTAATCATACAGTTTATATCTTACAATCTGTTAAGCATATGCTTTTTTTTAATACAACCAAGCCAGAGAAAGGAACATGTCTCTAATACTTTAAGAGCATTAGAGTTGTTCTTCCAAATGTCAACAATTATTGAAGACAGCTTGGTATCAGGGCATGAGAACTCCTCTGGCCACTCAAGCAAAGTAAACATTAGATTCTTTACACCAATGACAAATTAGCCTGTGTAGGAATTTTGATTCTTTAGAACAAACTTAAAAGCTTTTAAGTATGTTGTAACCTGTCTGGAACAAAAGATATATTTTCCACAGCAGATAGATTAGCCTGTGAAGAGCTCTATTTTGTAGCAGCAACACTAAGCAAAATTTCAATTATTTAAACAGCTTACTGAGAAAAAGCAGACTCTGTCAATAAAAAACTATTCCAACTAAGTCGTATTGCCCAGGCACAGATCTCTCCAGGTAACAACTATGCCTCAGGCATACATTCATTCTTTTTTGAAAATACATCTAAAACTCATGAACTTAAATCTTTTTTACCAACATCTACCATACAATGATTCAATGCTAGCCACTATTTCATTAAGCCAATAAAGAATCTAATGAAGAAGATCCGTATTATAAGTTGCTGAAGTAAAACATAAAATCAGGCCCATACAATGATTCAATGCTAGCCACTATTTCATTAAGCCAATAAAGAATCTAATGAAGAAGATCCGTATTATAGTTGCCTATAAATCAGGCAAGTGGACTTCCAATTTGGAAAAAAAGAAATATTTACTGTATAAGGAATTAAGTACATTATTAAGACAGTGATGAATCTTACTGGAAGTTTTCTCTGTACTCTCGCTGCACCTTTTATTGCGGTCAACAATCCAATCCCACAAGGATATTTCACACAGTTGCATTTGTATATGAAGAATCAAACGATACTCTACCTAACAGAAAAATAATGGTCCGTGATTTTGCCACTGTAATATGAACAGCATTTCCTCAGTTATTTTCTTCAAAGCTAATTAAAAAGAAGTTAGATACCAAAATGACATAAAATACAGTATTACTAATCTACTGCATTAAAGAAGCAGATGCAACAACTCTATCCAGCTTTGGGTTTTTGAAGATTTTCAAGTTTGATGTGTTGTTTGTTTTTTTTTAACACAGGAGTAGTACTTTATATTCATGTAGGTACTTTGAAAGGACCCAAGATGTCTAACACACTGAAACTTTCCTGTATGCTTAGTTTTGCCAGCTCCTCCGGGCAGCTTCAGGTAATGGTGTTACCCATTTAAGTAAAAATTGTCTGTATTTTTGGCTCTCATCGCAGTCACTTCATTTTTTTAACTTTATCATTATAAATCATTCTTCTGTCTACCACACTCTGCTTTACAAACATCATTAAATCAGACAGCGGTTAAGTGTATTTAAAGAGAACTGTATTTACCTCAAGCTCTCCACAGAGCGCTACATCATTCTTGGAGCATTCTTCAGTGCAGGACTTACTTCCAGTGCTAGCATCTTGATCCAGACTACAACGAGGTCCCCGTGCTGACTGATTTTTCACATCAGTTGATCTACTGCTAACACTACTTACAGAGTCTTCTTGTAATTCTATGGATAATTCACATTTATGTGGTTTCATACACTCTTTACCATTGCTGTTTGTAAAATCATTCCTTACATCCATATTCTGCACTAATTCACTATCCAGATTCCTAAGACTGGTACTGTCACAGGACTTCTTTTCTTGTGAAGCAAGGTCAGCAAAGATAATTGAGCTACCACTTTCCACACTCTGAATACGACAGTGATCACTGAAAATGATAAAGGGAGAGAAATCAAAATATGTACGCAGTTTTATACCATCTATTTGTGATACACCACTCTGAAAGCTTTTTCTTTCCCCTCGCAATTGCAAACTGCATTCCAGAGTAGGAGTTCAGCTGCTTCTCCATATAAAACTTTAGGATTATGTATTTGGCAGTGTAGGCTCCAGCCTTTTTAATACCTTCCCCCAGCAGGGATTCCTGATAGCCGACCCAGACAGCTCACAGATACACACAGTCCTAGGTCACAACATTCTCTGGACAGAAGTATGATGCATCTCCATTCCTTTAAACTTACGAAGTTGCACTATATTTCTCATAAGACTCCATCTCCTGATTGAAAGGGCTAATCAACACTTCTGAGAAACAAAAGGGTCCATCACTCTAATAAGTCTCCACAGTACTAATCAGTGTTGTTGACTGGCACAGAACTTTTGATGTAAACTTGAAGCCCAGTACTACATTCAGGCACTCAGAAACAAGAGATCCAAAGAAAGCAGAAGTATCCAGTAATATTCTTCAGCTTATGCAGCCAGAAGAGAAACAATGACACGGATAATTAAGACTTCTTTTGGTTATAATTTGGAAGCAAAAAGCACTTGTACAATATATGCTGAATTCTGTACTCTTTTGACATTACTTTAAACAAGGCCTTATGTTAAAGCCAAATAAATGTTATAACTGAGATTTATAATACTTACTTGCCACTCTCTTGCTCCAAAGATAATGGCTGCAACTCCATTATTGTTTTATCTACTGGATGAAAAGAGAAATATGATATTTTACCAAACATTACATGCATATATTTACTATAAATTAACATTTAAGATGAAGAATCCTACTGAATTTAACTTCATTACCTCCAGATATCTTTTTCTCTATTTCTGCTGCTGAAAAGGTTTTTGTTAGTCTACTGAGAAGCAACCCTAACATGTTTCTCATTTTTCTTTAATTGAAAAGAAAATACATGTCGTACAAGGCCACTGAAAGGGTTGTACCTATAGATCTAGTTAGGTACTTATATTCTCACCATTAAATACTTATGAAGCTCTAAAAAGTTGCATCCTTCAAGATTCTCAGTATCATTGGTTGAAAGTCTTATCCATTTTCCTAAACTATCAACTTCCTCTGCCTTTTCTTTTGTACTTACAGCTGAGTGGGCATGAAGTCACTGACTTGGAAAGCAATAAAATCATATAGAGCATAAGCAAACGTCCCACTAAGAGGAGATCAAAAGATTCAACTGCTAAAGGCGTTCCAAAAAAGGACAGGAAAGGGACCAACAGATTAGGGTTACAAAGGCACCAAAGGACAAGGTGTGGAAAGAGCTGAGAACAGAGAAACTGAAGAGGGAAAAAAAGGGAGCAGGGAAGAAGGTGTAAAATGAATATAAAAGTAGATAAATTCTCAATAGTTACAGACAGTAGCCGATACCCAAAAAAACCAGATCGCTCTGTCACTGCAGAACTATGAAACACAATTAATAAAATTTAAAAACTCTCCTGTGGAAAGTAAGAGGGAATTTTTTTTTGCCATTAAATATTAATCTCCAGGTTCTTGCAGTTTTTCTGAACTCTTTTCCAGATAGGAAGAGAAGCATAGTGGGAAATCTATCCTCATTTTGCTACAACTCTGAGATTTCAAAACATGGTAGCAAATTTGTGGTTTTTTTCTCCTGTTCATTGCTTTTCTCCCAATATCTGAAGTGGCTCGTCCCCAGTATTCATTCTTCTCCGCGTCAACTCACTACTTGTTGTGTTAAAAGGTTTTTATTGCATTCCGCTGAACTTCATACAACTTTAAAATCCTCCTCATATATTACCAAAAATGAAGCTAATACTTCCACAGCTCCAAATTCTTCCTTAAGTAACAGATAAGTTATTAGGCAAGAGATTGAAGTGCACAGAGGGACATGAAGACCTGGTGGCCTCCTGCAGTTTGCTTTTTTTGGTTGTTTTAAGGAGGGAAAAAGAATAGTTATTTTATCAGAAAAGTAATACTCTCCTGCAAATAACAGTACAGAGGTTATAAGCAGGGTGCAAGCAAGAATTACACAATATGCTGTACTTTCCTTTTGGGTGTATTGTTTGAACATATTCCATCCAAGCAGTGTGATAGCCTACAATGTTAGGATGCTGCAGCCCAGCCAGCACTTTAACTTCTCGTAGCACCTAGAAAGTCCAGAAAGAAACAGTATGACTGTCCTTTATTCTGAGTGCTTAGTAAACACAAGAGATAACAAAAAATAACAGTTTTTGAGAGAGAAAGAACAGATAAAATTATTACAGTAACAGAGAAAATTCGAAGCTTTAAAACAAATTATGATATTCATAGTTGCAGAGATGATCAAATTCAAGTTAATAATATGCTTCTTTTAATGGACTTAAATACCTCATTTACTTTTTTTCTACTAGGTACTGAAAAGGTCAAATCTTTAGAAACTCAGAATGTGTAAAAACATTATTAATGTCTCTGATATTTTGGGAAACATTAACTGCACTACTAAATCAAATCATAATCAGCTAGAGCAAACAGGGAGGTAAAACATAAATGAAACATAGCAAAAAGAATACCTTCATGCAATCTCTTCTTGTAGCCTTCTTAATGTTAATTTTTTTAATAGCATAGAACTGACCATCTAACTTGTTTCTGACCTGAAAACAATTGCGATAGGACAAAATCAGATGTTAATGTGTTTAGAGTAAGGAATTATTAAATCCTTTATAACCAATTATTTTCTAAAAATTAATTTCTGCACTACATTCAGATAATCTCTCACCCATATCAGAGAATGAAAAGGGGATTGTGCCCCAGCTGTCCGAGATAAGGATACTCTACTTTTGCCTTCATTCAGGACTGCAAACATCTAATCCAATCTATGTGAAATACACAGCTTTACAGCTATTTTTCCATCAATTAAAAAATGCTGATAGGTCCTGATAACTGCTTTAACAGGTTCTCAGTAAGTCTGTGAGACCACAACTGTCATTTACGTGGCACATATCACGTGGGGAACCTTAGGATGGCCATGTATGCTACAAGTATTTAATGCAATTCAACATTGGGTTGGGCAGTGTACATTCGTATTAAGACCGCTTTTTTTTCAAGCAGCCACAACTGGAACATTGTGGTGCGCAGACTAATCAGTTCCTGCGGCTGTTTTAAGCTAATACATCACAATACTTCACAGAAGAAATAAGGAGTTTTCATTCCCTTTAAAGGGTCAAAATACACAAAGTAAAACATATGATATATCCTGCTTCCAACAAACAGAAAATAGAAACCACAACTGAGCATCTTTTGAAATGAAACGCCAACATTCTTCACATGTGCGGGTTTGTACCTGTTTTATTGGAAAATGAGTATTTCTGATTTTCTATTAGAAAAAATAAACAAAACAGCCAAAACAGTAACTCTAACTTTCAGAGAAAAAATAGATATAAACTGATCAGTTATAAACAGAAGTTAAAGAATACCTTGTATACTTTACCATATCCTCCTTTTCCTAGCCTTGCAACCTCATCAAATTCATTCAAGTATCGAGAAGTCTGTGCTTCAAAGAGGACTTCTTTCTCCCTAATCAAAAAAGTTAGGCTGCATTAAACTAAATTACAACTTATAAGTAAGGTAGTATATAGGCTACAGGCGTACATGATCTAGAAATACTATTTACATTACAGAAGAAGAAAACACTTTGACATTACCATACTGTACCATTCATTGTTTTAGTGAATACTGAAAACTAGCAGTCTGCAACAGTATGCACATGTGCTACAAATCCACACTCTGTGTTAACAGAGGTATTAAGATAATTTCTTTAAGTTTATGCCTGATAAATCTTGTTTTCCTGAATGGTGGCACTAACCATGGCAGTTGTACTGAAGAAGGAATTTTCACCAGATCATTTTGAGAGTTTGGAGAAATGTGCACTTTTTTTCTGTTTCAGAGGCGAAATATGAAATACAGTAGTAATTAAATTCAGAGTGGAACACAGAACTTTAGGGAGGGAGTTAAGTTTAGTATTTCTAAATGCTTTGAATACATACCCAACTGCATGAGAATCTCCATTATCAAGTTCCTATGAAACAACAAAATCCAACATAAAAACATGCCACAGAGAATAACAGGTCTACCATGCCATCGGCATGGACAGCTTAATCAAAATAGAAACTACAACTATGTTCTTGGAGGAAAATGAGGTTACCGATAGCCATTCACATTCTGCAGAGAGCTTCACCAAATTAAAGTATTATCCCACCAGTAATCTGCTAACATCTCTCTAATGGAGAGATTACTGCCCTTTTATAGTTCTGCTGGCAAACAAGATAAAATGAAGGCTCTAAAATGTGCTTAAGACAAAATTAACTAGCTTAGTTCAAGCAGCAGGATAAGCAAACCGGTCCGATTCAGCCTGAAGCACATTACACAGTGTACAAATTATGCCCTCCCCTAATATAAATACAAAGGTGTTCACATAATCAACTGGAACAGTTACAAGTTGAAAGTGAATGTCTGTCCATTGTCAAAAAAAGCTGTAGATACTTAAAACACCTTGCCTGTGTTTATAAGATCTTTTTAAAACTTTTTTTTTTAATTTTTTAATAAGGAACAAAATGTTGCTGGCTTCAAAAGCTTTGGTTTGCACTTACAGAACCAGAGCATGCCATCCCAAACAGCTAAGGTAGAATAAGAGCACCGTTTTGTGTAATTATTAAAAAGACCCAAACCAATACTAAAAGAACTCTCAAACAAAAGCTGCTTTGGATGCATTGATGTGTTAATTCCCTAATGCAGAAGCTGCCAAAGAAATTTAACAGAGCTTACCCCATTAAGTATTTGTCGATTAGCTGCTTTCATTAGTTCAGTAATGGCTCTATTATGCTGCAGTCTTACAGTACTAAATTCATCACAGAAGGCAAAAGGGGAGAGCAACCCTGTTCTTGTGAAAGCCTGACGAAGTACTGTACAAAGGAACAGAGAAAGGTCACATTAAATAAAGACTGCCAATAAGACTATGTAAACAGTTGGGGTTTTTTAAATGAGAAACTTTATTTGAAAGATAGCGCATCTGAAAAACTGAACAGTCACTCCTAGTCTAATGCAATAGAAACTAATTAAATCCAAACTAGAGCTGCTCTGTGGGAATCCCTTTGCATAATACAGTTATTTACCATGCCCTTCATGGCCACAACCGCAACTCCTCTTCTTCTTACTTATCTTAGCAGATGAATTATACAAACATCCACACATTCACTTACTTGTTACCCTTGGACTAATTTTGATCAGTGAAAAGAGAAATTCAAAGCACGTTCACAATTATCAGGCAATGTCAAGACTTTCTAATTCCCATACCAACTCACACATTTGTGCACATGCTCATAGTAAAGAACGAAGTCACTCCCTCCAAGTACTACATATTTCTTAGTTGGAGTAAAACAATGCTGTGGCAGACAAAAACCTAACAAATACTGAAGATGGGTGTAGCTGCGAAGATGCTACAAAAATGTACCTAAAAGTTTTAGGAATTCCAAGGTCTTAAAACAAGCTTGCTTGTAAAGTTTTTGTTTGGTTTGGGTTTTTTTTTGTGTTTTTTGTTTTTTGGTTTTTTTTAAAGATGTTCCTTTGGTAACAGTATTTTAAAAATCGGCTTATTACTTTATCCTTTAAAGGAGATAAAAGTTCTTGAACATGAACCTCTAAGAAATCGGTAATTTTGCTGCACAAGCCTTATGGACAATTACACACCAGAAAAGTGGGGAAAACTCACCCAACATGAATATACCACAAAATAGATACAACTACTGCAATGTTTTTTCTTTTATTCATCAGGTTTATTCCACTTGGGGAAACTGGTTTAAACCATACCAATGTAGGAACGTAATTTTCCATAGAAGTACACTGGGAAGCCAAGCAGCTACATACTTTGGAAGATGCCCAGCTTGGGTTTTTCTGTTCCCCTCCCAAAAGGAGGAAATTTGGTTGGGTTTCTTCCCTGATATTTTTGGTTTTGATAGAGATAATAGTAAGACCCAGGGAAAAATATCTATATTAGACTACAAAACCAAAAAATTTACCATTTTCTGCACTCTCGTTACTGGATGCTATAAATGGCTTCAATTTTAAGTCTCATTTACGAGCAATGTATTAGATTTTATTTTCTACAATCACGTATAGTAAGGAGAAAAACCTAGGAGATTGTTTCTCAAATGCTTTAAGTATGTGCTTAAATGAACAAAATAGCTAAGATAAGTCACATACCAAAAAGACAGATTTCAAAAGAAACACTTCATACCTAAAAATCCGAGCTCCTTGAATTGTATCAAAAGACTTTATGGGAAAATAAAAGACTTACAAATGTATTTACCCTGATTTTCACAGGCCATAATTTTGAAAGATTTAGTGAAGACTATGCTACAGCTATTTCTTCATAAGTATTTTTAATAAACTCCTCTTCTACCTGTGTTTTTAGATCAGATTTAATAGCTAGATAATTTACCCCACTACCCTTCTCATGATGCAACTCACATGACTTAGCTGGAACAGACCTGCCTTATCCTTGCATCTGTAACAATATTCTGTTACTGTTTTCAAAAATAAAGCAGGTCCTCATTCCCAATTAAGTCGATTCAGGGTATTCATCCTCTTTGTGGAATTACTCTCGTCCCAGTGGGATGAGCCCTACAGCTTTGTATTGATACTACACTGTAATTCTGCACAGAAGAATCCAGTAGGTATTGCAGTAAGGCAGTTTAAGAGATAGGAAAGAACTACTCTTACTAACTTTGGAACAAGCACCTCGAATGAACAGGGTTGTGCGTGTACATGTGGCAGAGATGCTCCAGCAGCGACACAAGCAGCAACTGGTTATGGATGGTCGAAGTGAAATTCACAAACTTTTGCGACCTGTTTGCAACTCGCAGCTCCGCCGGCACATCTGATTCTGGAAAAGGACAGTCAGACGAATTAATTGAGGTCTCAGCACATGCCTATTTACCAAAACATCAAAACCACATACCAACCCACACAGCTTCCACACGACCCAGGCTCACAAAAAGGCACTACACGAGCTGCCACTGAGCGAGAAGCTTAAGACACTAATAAGGAACCCCATTACCATTCATTTTTTTATAAGTGCGTATAAAAGGAAGCTAATCGAAGAGGACGAGGCCCTCCCCGAGGGAGGGGGAGCTCCCACAGCGGCCGCAGGGCAGGGCCT
>NW_010534316.1:371-1860 GCF_000687285.1 Phaethon lepturus | reverse complement strand
TGGCGCTGGCGGTGGCCGGGCTCCTGGCACACTTCCTGCTGCCCCGCTCCGCGGGGATGGCAGCGCTGGCGCGGCCCCTCCAGCTGCTCGGCACCTGGTGAGTGGGGCCAAGCGACTCTCCCAAAACTTCACAGCCAGGTTTTGTAGCACTGTCTGCTCTAACACCTCCAACGCCTTTGGCTCTGCCTTGCGGAGCACCGGTCAACCCATACGCTGTTGTCACTCCTTACTGCTGTAACTATCTACGTTGAAGGATCACACCATGGATATACAACAAATAAATTCCTTTTCTCAGAAATCACCTGTGATTGTCAAAGGTGCTTGGGGACTGGAGGTGAGAACACCCAAAGGTTAGGGGAATGGGTTGCATGGGAAAAGCAGCTGCAACTGAACTAACTTGAAAGGGTGGGTAAACTTGTCTAAAACCTTATCCAAACTTTGGGGAGAAAGCCTGACTCTAGTCCAAATGCTAATGTCTGTGTTGGGCTTTGATTTGAATGATCTTGACTGGCCCCTGATGTCACTCGTCACCAACCCACCAGTAGGACTTTGTCCTCTCTCTAGATTTCAACCTCTGCTGCGAACTCAGGGTTTGCAGGTAACTAAAGCAGGCATCACCCAGGCAGCTCCTTGCTAAGTTGTATGTGGGAATAAAAAAAGCGATATATTTTCTAAGATAACTGTTCCACAAGTGTACCCTCAGCAAGCACCTTCCTTGCTCCCTGCCAAGGAAAGAGCTGACCTGCCTTTCTTTTTTTGAAAAGCTGATGACGGCTCCGGTGATGCTGGAGAAAAAATACCCATCTCCCACTGAGTTGCTCTAAGTGCTTTCCCCAGCATGAGCAGTGCTTTGGGAGTACTGGGTGCTGGTGAGCGCTGAGGAATGACTCCATTTGGGGTGCAGGGGCTCCAGCTGGGCCTGGCCCCCAGGGACACCCACTGTCCTGGGGTGGGGAACCGGTGGGCAGAGCCAGAGCATGTGTCTCCCTGCTGTGAGTGACTCTCACCGCTGCACCAAAGGTTTAAATTTAGCTTTTATTACAGTGCACATTATTTTGTATATTTATATATATAGATGTACTTGAAAAATCAAATGTATCCAATAATAAAAAATACAGCACATTAAAGTAGTATAATGCATTCCAGTGTATAGCTGAAGAGACGTTGGGATTTACACTAATCCCGGCTATTTTTGAACTGGGCTACTTCTGCTTTGTTTCCCCCCCACCCCCCCACCCCAAATTCACACCAATCAATAACTCAAATAGTTATTTAAAAAGATGGTTTCTGCACTCAATCTCAAGGCATGAAGACACTGGAGACTTCACTGTGAGTTACGGGGCTGTGTTCAATGCTGGCAGGCACAGTGTGGCATGTTTTATTTTTTTGTTTTCCCTGCCATACTCGTAGCTCCAACCCCTTCGGATTCGTTCCTCCTTTGCCAAAGGAGGGTCAGTCTTCACCCTCGTTTAATCCTCAGCTGTGGCCA
>NW_010534316.1:0-301 GCF_000687285.1 Phaethon lepturus | reverse complement strand
GGGCCAAGGCCAGGGCGGCCCCCGGCCTCTGGCCGTCTCCATCCCAGCGCGCCTGCGGGGTCAGCCGGCAGGACCCAACGCGACCAAGTCCCTCTCTGTCCGCAAATACAGCCAGCAATTCCGTGTCCTGGGCTGAAGGTGCTTTTAGTCCCCACATTTACTAAAGCTCATCCCGACCCCAAACTGTCCCCTGCATCGGTGCGACCCGTGAGGGGCTGAGGGAGCGCCCGGGCCTTGCCGCGGGGAGCAAACCAGCCCTCTGCACAGGATATTGGTTTTTGCTTTTTGCTCCTCTTCTGGA
>NW_010534315.1:384-3488 GCF_000687285.1 Phaethon lepturus | reverse complement strand
CCACAGTGCCCGCGCCATGCCGGTGCTCCCCGCCGTCAACCCTGCAACGATCCCACCAGCGTCACCCCTGTGCCACCACCTTCACCCCTCCTGCACCCCACCTTGCTCCCCATCCCCTACCCAGGAAGCTGCAGGTGGCATTGCTGGGGACCCCCAGCCCTGCGCCATTGAAAGCTGCCACCTGCACGCAGAATTCATCCCCAGGATTTGGGAGGAGGGTTTCCAGGTGGCGGGTGCCTCCATCCACTGTCATGTTGGTGGGGCGCTGCCAGCCCTTGCCCATTGACCAGACCTGGCAGGCACCAAGAGGATGGACCCCCTTAGATGAGTCCTCTTGATGGACCCTTGTTGATGGATCCCTCTTAGATGGATGCTTTTGCATGGACCCCCTTGGCTGAATCCCCCTGATGGACCCTCACTGATGGATCCCAACAGGATTGACACCCTTGCATGTATCCCTTTAGATGAATCCCCTTGATGGACCCCCATTGATGGATACCCCTTGGATGGGTCCCTTTGCATGGACCACCTTGGATGAACACTCCTAGGATGGATCCCCTTGGATGGGCCCCCTTAGATGAGTCCCATTGATGGACCCCCCCCATTGATGGATCCCTCTTGGATGACCCCCTTAGATGAATCCCCTGGATTGAACCTCCCTGGATGGACCTCCTTGAGTTAGATCCATTTGGATGACCCCTTTACTTAGATCGATGCCTTGGATGGATTCGCCCCTTAGATGTATCTCCTGGGACATACCTCCACCTTGGTTGTCCCCCTCGGATGAACCCCCTTCTTGGATGGGCCCCTTATATGGATCCCTTGGATGGCCCCCCCTTGGATAGACCCCCACCTTTGAAAGGCTCCCTCCTTGTATGGATCCCCCTTAGATACACCCCTTGGATGGACCCTCCTTGGCCAAAAGACCCCGGCCCCCTCCTGCCCCACCACCCCAAACCTTGTAGCCCCTAATGATGCCATTGTGGGCCTCAGGAGGAGGTGGCTCCCAGCTCACGACCACGGTGCCATTCCCCATCTCAGCCTGGCCCACGGTGACGTGCTGGGGTGCTGCGCTCGGCACTGCTGGGACAACCATGCTGAGACACCTCGGACGCCCAACCAACCCCCCATCCTCCACCCAGGCAACCCTGGGGGCACCTCACGCCCAACACACCTTCCTCGGGTATCCAGAGGTGCCTGCTGTTGCTGTCCAAGCCCTGGGACCCTCCAGCGTAGGGTCGGACCTTGAACTCATACTTGTAGCCCCTGCGGAGTGCAGGGATGGTGGTGCTGAGCTCCCTGCCCGCGTCGTGTTGGACCCAGGAGGTGCTGGCAGGGAGCAGGCAGCGGTACAGCACCATGTAACCCTCTGGCGCTGGCGCCGGCATCAACATCTGGAGGGGATGGAAAAGGTTATGAGGCATGGTGGGACATAGATGGGACATGGGGATGGAGCTCCAGCCTCATCTCTGTGTCCCATCCCACCCCTCTGGTGACGACATCCTGGCATCACACCAACCCGCCAGCGGAGCCGGACGGTGGCAGCAGGCAGCATGGTGCTGTTGTCCAGGTGGAGCCTCATGGCCAGCAGGTCCCGTGGCGCAGTCTCCTGCCGACCTGTCGGCAGCGGGTCTGTGGGGCAGAGGAAGGCTAACGGCAGCACTGGGCAGGAGCAATGTCCCCCAGCACCTGCCCAGGCACCCAGCTCAGATACCCATGCCTGGAGAACCTGATGTCTCCCTGGATGGACCCACTCAGATGGACCCCTTAGATGAACACTGCTTGGATGGACCCCCTCAGACCCTTCCACGGACACCTCTTGGATGGATGTCCTTTGATGGACATCATGATAGACTCCCATTGATACATCCCTCTTAGACAGATCCTTTGGCCTCTCCTTGGATCCCCTTTAATGGACCCCTCCCCAAGACAGACCCCCTTAAATGGATGCCCTTGCATGAACCCTCTGGGATAGATCCCCTTTAGATGGACTCTCTTGAACAGATTCCCCTTGGATGCTTGGATGGACCCCTCTTGGATAGATCCCCTTGGATGGGCTTCCTTGGATGGACTGCCTTGGATGGACACCCTTCGCTGGATCCCCCACCTGGATGCATCCCCTTGGATGGATTCCCTTAGACAAGCTTGGATTAGACCCTTTGGATGGATCCCCTTGGATGCATGCCTTTAGATGGAGCTCCTGAGATGAACGCCCCTTTGGAAGGACCCCCTTTGGTGGACCATCCTTGAATGGACCCCCTTAGATGACTCAGTCACATGGACCCTTTTTTGATGTACCCCCTTGGATAGGCTTCCTTGGATGAACCCCCTTGGATGGACCCCCATGGGTGACCTCCTTGGATGAACCCCTTTGGATGGACGCCCATGGATGACCTCCTTGGATAGACTCCCCTTGGATAGACCCCCCCCCTTGGATAGCCCCCCCCCCTTGGATAGACTCCCCTTGGATGGACCCCTCTTGGATGGACCCCCTTGGATGGACCACCACGGATGACCTCCTTAGGTGGACCCCCCTTGGATAGACCCCCCTTGGATGAACCCTCCCATGGATGGACCCCCTTGGATAACCCTATCAGATGGACCCTCTTAGATGGCTCCCCTTGCATGGACCCCCAGATGGCCCTGAGTGCCCGTGGGGTTGAAGGCCACCACTGACCCTCCACGTGGAGGCGGGCAGCGGCAGCGGCGGTGCCCAGCTGGCTCTGTGCCGTACACACGTAGGTGCCGGTGTCGGTGGGCGTCACAGCGTAGAGGCGCAATGTGTGCTCCTGGTCCACCTCGTGCCTGTGGGTCACCAGCTCTCCATCAGCTCCACCACCGCCCCACCCTGGGGTGGGACATCTCCACCTTGCCACCACCTACCTGCCCCAGGGCAGGTCCCCACGCTCTTTGTGCCACTGCACCCGTGGTGCCGGGTCACCTTGGGCGCCGCAGCCCAGCTCCACGGCGCTGCCCGCCACCACCACGGCATCACTCGGGCGCCGCACAATGGTTGGCTTCTCTGCAGGGGGACATTGAGGACGTGGCACCAAGGCTGACCGTGGCACCTCCACCACCCATGGGAGACCCTCGGCTTACCCAGG
>NW_010534315.1:0-222 GCF_000687285.1 Phaethon lepturus | reverse complement strand
CCAAATCCCGGTCACCGGTCAAGTCCAAGGTCACCCCATCCTTCTTCCAGGTGACGCGGGGTTCGGGGTGCCCCGAGGGCGGCACGCAATCCAGCTCCAACGCTTGCCCCGCTGTGGCCACCAAATCACCCGGCTGCAGGCGGAAATTGTCCCGCAGTGCTGTGGTGGGGAGGGGACATCATGGGTGGCAGTGGGGGACAGGATTTTTTGGGGTCCTCCCAC
>NW_010534314.1:19551-68552 GCF_000687285.1 Phaethon lepturus | reverse complement strand
GGGTGGGTGTGGGGTTTTCCATGGGGAGAGGGGGATGTGAGGAGGGTGTGGGGTTTGCATGTGCAGGGGAGGTTACGGGAAGGTGCACGGCCCCTCTGGGGGGAGAGTGGGGATGTGCGGGTAGAACGGGGTATGCGAGTGGTCTGGGGTCTGTATGTGAGGAGCAGGGTGTATAGGTGTGTGTTCGGGGCGGCCTCTGTGAGGAGAGGGGGACGAAGGGGTGGTTTGGTGTCTCTGTGGGCAGAGGGAGATGTGGGGGTCACTCTCCGCTTGTGCAGGCACGAGATCAGCTGGTGTCCCGCAGGCAACCCCTGAAGAGTGTGAGCTGAAGCAGGACAGGGGCCATCGGAGACTTGTGCAGCCCTGCCTTTCCGTAGCCAGGGAACTGTTGCAGTGAGTGGCTTGTGGAGAAGAAAACCTCATGAAATTTTGATTTGCTGGATTTAATGGGCCTCTGATAGCAGAGGGGAGGTGTTGTCTCAAGTTGAGAGGAGGTTCTCGTCTCCACAGTCTTAGCTGCTTGAAAGCTGATGCTGTTAAACAATTCTTGCTCTTGCATAAAGGACGGATGGAGAGGATGGGTAGTGGCTGCAGGCCCTGAGGAATTGAATTCCTTGGGTTTGAGATTTCAGGAGCTGTAAGAGGGGCATGAATGATGATTTCTCTTTACCTGCCCAGCTCAGTGCCATACTGTTGGCTATGTGATTCATGATAGAAAATATACCAGTATTTAATGCACTGTTTACTTTAATGTAACTTCTGGAATGCTGTTTTGTTTACTTTAGTGTTAGAATAGTCCTTAATATTTTTGTACCTTGAGCAAATACTTGTATCCCTCTTTGGATACTTAATCAATTATGGACCCTGTCTGTGATATCAGGTGTTTCTTTTCTAATACCTGATTTTGCGGTATGTGTGCTACTTCCTTGTTTATCTCATATATGCAGTAAAGTTTCTTTTTATTTGAGGATCTTTTTTTAATACGAGCATCAGTGAGGGAACCGGGGGAGGGGAACAACCCCAACAGATCACTTGTTGCAGATGTGAAGTAGAAGAGTAATATGAAGAATTTTGAGGGGACAGTTTTTGAAATAAGGCCTTTAAAACATCAACCAAAGTTCTCTTTTTATCTTCTTTCATGACAGTCAAATAATGTGCAGTGCTTACGCCTTAATCTTGTGACCTAAGGTCACTTGATTGCCTTACTTCTGTGAAGCTACAACTTAGGCTGTTTCATTATTTATTTTTTGCGTTATAAGCTGCTTAGGTACAGCAGTTGAAGCTTCACATGTCATTCACCATGCTTGGCTTATGCTACACTAATTCTAGGTAATTCTTCAAGGCTGCAAGATCCTGAACACTTGGTAAAATGCTTCATGCTTTATGTGTTCTAAACCTTTGATTTGAGAATAAGATGCTCCCTTTTTTTATCAGGATGGTACTAGAAAAAAAAAAGATTATTACTTAAATCTGCATCCCTTGTAGGGAGAGACCTATTTAACTAAAGATACTTTTGACCTTGTACAGAGGCTAAAGATACTGTCACTGTGTTGAACTGGGGTACTCCCTGAGCGATGACAACTGCTTGCATATGCTTCCTCATAAGACACTTTGCAGTGGTTTAACTAAAAGGGGTTTTGTATGTGCCAGCTAAAAGACCTTTATGTTTTCAAGGGTCTTGGAAACTCTCAGAGAGAATATGAAAGGCAGGTCGTACTCTACAGCATCCGCAATCAGTTACGATACCGGAATAACTTAGGTGAGTAAAGAAGCTAAGTAACTTCTAATTGCTACCTGATTCTTCTGTGTGGAAGCTTGTCTTTACTGTAAAACTGCAGGAACTAGACCTGTTCAAAGGTCTGTCCATCCCTGAAAATAAATACTTTTAAATGATAAAACATCAAGGAAAGTCTTGACTTTTGAGTCCATTTTGCAGCTTTTCTAGTGAAGCACTCTATAAGGTTACTGACTTGGCAGGTTTTTTTTCCTGCTGTAGTTATGCTTCCCTTTTCCAAGATGTTAAGAGAGGGTTTGACTAATAAAATAAAGCCTGTCATTAGATGAGATGCTGACAGTAGCCCTGACACACATGAGCTATTGGCTATGATTTGTTTGGAGACTTCCAGTTTTTTTTTTTCCACTGACTGCATCCATTCGTCTTCCCAAAGTAGATAATAGTTTCACTAATTGAAAGATTGTTTTCTACAGCCTGCATGAGTTCTGTCTTAGTGGGCCACTTCCTGGTAACTATTAGGTAATTCCTAATAAATCTTCTCTGTTCTAGTGTCATCCTTAAAGGCTCTGAGAACTTGTATCATATGTAGAAATCCTTGGATGCCGAATACCCTGCACCACTCCTTTATTTTGTTTTTAGTTTTCTGTCAGTTGCCATTATACTATTTCTAATCCTGTTGTTGTAACATTTTTTTTCCAAACTGAATATAGTAGAACAGTATAACTTTTTTTCATTTCCTTGTAGTTAAGCATGTCAAGAAAGATGAACGTAAATATTATGAGGATCTGTTAAAATACAGTCGAGAGCATCTCATGTTGTATCCTTATCATTTGTCTGACATCATGGTAAAAGGTCTGAGGGTAACACCATTTTCCTATTACACGGGCATAATGGAGGTGAGTACAAAACTATGGTGAGGATAGGCTGTTTTCTGTCCTAGAGATGTTGATAATGGCCCTGTAATGCATATGAGGCACTGTCATGTGGTTTGGTTTTGGGTAGGGTCTGCTAACAAGGAAGGAAATAGTAAGGAAAGTTTCTAGAGAATAACTAGTACCTGCAGTTTTTTCCCTTCTGCTCCTGTTAGCCTTTCAAGAGCTGGACTTTGTCATGTGGAGCTGTGGTGACACTCACTCTGAGGCCAGTCTTTCTCTTTTGATGTTTGAGATTTGTGACTTCAAACTGTAAAAAAAAAAAAAAAAAAAATTCATTCTGTTACAAAATGAAACAAGAAGAGTTACCGTTTCTAAAAATGAGTACATTTGAATGGTTATTTTCTTTTCTTTCTTTTTCAAAAGGACACTTAACCATATTAGAAGCTTTTTAAAAACTTGAAGCATGATCCTTTTTTATGAGAAGGAAGATGGTTCTGTTTTCTGTCAGCACTCTTGCAGTCTTCTTTTATTTTCATTGGATATTGGAAGTGCTTTTTTTAATCTTGTGTATAGTGATTGCAGACATAACAGATTAGTTGTTAGCTTACTTGGTTATTACTGTTAGCAATTCCGTGTGCTGTTTTTTTTTTTGAAGACAGATACAGCATTTTATTATTCTTCCTATCAGCATTTTTCTTTGCAAAGCTTACATCAAACAGGAGTCTCGTTTTTTATTTATTTAATTTATTGTGTAATGATTAATCAAGTAACTGGCAAGTTTGATAAGGTAACTGATTTAATAGATTCGTTCTAATTTCATTTTGTTCTTTAAAAAAAAAAAAAAAAGGCAGGCAGAATTTTGGACCAGCTTCTCTGAAACAATGACTTTCTTGTTGCAACTAAGTGTTCTTGTCTTTTTAAGGATATAATGAACAGTGAAAAAAGCTATGATTCATTACCCAACTTCACTGCTGCTGACTGTGAGTATTGCCTATTTGCATTTCTGCTTTCAATGAAGTGAAAATAAGGAGCTTCTGAAAACTGCTTTGCGGGCATCTGTTTGCTTGAACATAAGCATGTGAGTGAAGGTGTGGAAACATTTAAATAGTGATATTAAGGAGCATATGCTCTCCATATAGAGTTCTGTTCATATGGTCAGCATGGGAATGGGCTAGTTTGAGTACAGCTAGGCATGTGCAAAACCTTGTGCAGCTTCTGTCCTTCCTTGTATTGCATTCCTGTTTGCTTGGACTTCTGGGCGGAAAGTCTTACCGGCTGTTGTGCATCAGCAAGCTGAGCAGCCGGTCCTTTCCTAGTGCGCTTTTTGGCCTATGTTGGGCAGAAAGCTTTAGTAAGACACTGAAAAGCTGTTGATGTTCCTTTAAATTAGCATCAGTGTGGGTTGAGGGATGATGTATCAGAAAAGAGAGAGAAGCTGGTGTTTTACGACACTCTTGGATGTGCCCAATGTTTTATCCTGCTTTATATTAGACTGTTGTGGGTATGGGATGGGGAGATCAGGAAAGCAAAAATGTTGAACCTGGTGGGGGAGAACAGAGTAAGAGCAATAGCCTGTTGATAAGTCTTACAGAGCAAAATGTAAACTACTGGCATAGGGAGGGTGTTAATCAAACCTGCCACTGAAAGGTTATTTATAGCGGAAGACTTCATTCCTCACCTCTGGTATGAATGTTTAAGGATAGTGTGTAGTCAGGTGATGAGTAGCCTACAGCTTTTGAAAACAGTTATTTTTGTTTCTTAAAAGGATATTGTCAGTTAACTGTACTAATCTGCCGCATAATAATGTTCACACTGGGGAAATAGATAAGGGAAAACTTTTTTCCTCAGTGGCTGCATAGCTTGTTGGACATCTAGAGTGGTCAGGAGTATGAGGAGAGGAAAGGCTTCCCTGTTGTGTTGGTTTGTGTAGTTGGTTTGTTGTTGTTGTTGTTTGGTTGTGTCCCCCCCACCCCTTGCAATTGTGTTACTTCAGCAGCATCTGCAGGTCAGTGACTGTGGTATAATTAAGTTAAATATCTTTATTAACATTTTATCTTAAAAACTAGTGTCAAACTAGAAAGTTGGAGTAAAAACTGAGACAGAATATGGCTTAAAACTGAGTAGTTTTCCAGTATCTGTTCATAGTTCCTTAATGGTTGAAGGCTAGAAATTATAGAATTAAATTTTGATTAATTTTAACTCAAATATATCTTAATGATCTTCCTTAGAGACTTATGTGGCCTTTTGTGCTCTAATTCTTAGTTTAGAGTTCTAAATCCAGTGTATGGGATGGGCTTTGTTAGGGGAAAGAAAAACTATCGACCAAAATCTGGTAAAACTTTAGTCCTGCTAATTTGAAGCACAGTTATTTCCTGGTGATGTGAGTGTAGGAGAGAAGGGGGTTGGATTATTCCCTGCTGCCTGTGACTTGAGTGATATGGTTTTTGTGGTTGTTTTGTTTGGTGTTGTTTTTTTTTTTAGACCTGTACAGAGTAAATGACTGGGGATGGATTCTGGTTTTAGATACACATGGTTTTCTGTCAAATTCAGTTAGAACTGAATTTAACTCCCATAACTATCTTTTTATTTTGGGAAGAAAGAGTAATTAAAAATATTTTTATAGAAGTATGTCTGATTCTTTGAATAATGTTTTATGTATCTTCAGCTGAAACTTATCTTAAGAGAAAGAAAACCTTACTTTATTTTTCAGGTCTAAGACTTCTTGGTATAGGAAGGAACCAGTATATAGATCTAATGAACCAATGTAGGTCTTCAAAAGTAAGTTTGTCTTTAATTCCACCCCCCCACCCCCCCCATTATTTCATAGGAAATGAAAAATGGAATAATTTCATGAGCCTGGTTAGTTTAATAGTGTGGCTAATTGAGTGTGACATAGTGTATTGCTAATAATATTGTATTTCCTGAAGTTAATAAGCTTTTTAATTTAAAATTGAAGTGTACTAAAGAAAAAGATACATGTTTGATTTTTTTTTTTGTTTGGTGTTTTTTTTTTGTTTTGTTTTTTAAAATCTTACATTTTTCAGAGCTATATTTACTCTATGGCACCAGATAACTAATGTCTCCTGGCCAATGTAAACATGGAATAATGATACTGGTTCTGGAAGAATTGTTCCATGTTTCTATGGGTGCAGTTGAGATCATAGTTTATTCTGGGACAGTCCTCCATCTAGGTGTAAATTTTTGTAGTATGTATGTTTTTCTCTAAGACAATGGTAATGAGTCTGAGCAGGCATCCTTGTATGTGAACAGCACATGTGGCAAATGTTGTAATGACTGGTGGCAGAAGTAAGCCCTTCAGTTTGCAACAGTTCCTTTCTTTAGGAAACTCATAAGTGCTCTTACAGTAGCTTCACAGAGCTCTTGCGACCAAAAGTGTGCTTACCAAAATATGAAGCTGGTAGAGTGAACCAGAATGTAATGGCTGTATAAAGGATGAGAAGCTACTTAGGTCTATAAATAAAAAGTATCCTCCAGTTTTCTTAGACTGACATTCACTGTACTTTTTTAGCATCATTCTTATTGAGAATGTGGGGTACTTTATCCTTTAAAGTAAATAAAATATGTTCCTAATTTTTTTTTTTAAATTGAACTTCTTTTAAAAAAAAAACATTTTTGTACTTTGCTGCGCTCTTACCTGTTCACATTAGAAAATGTCATAAATAGTTTAAATTTGGACTTGATCCTAATGTGTTTGAATAGTGTGTTTTTTTGATTAGTGACACATACAATGTGGATGAAAATACGGGTTTATGGGAAGACTTAACAGTATCAGATGTAAATAATTTTTTTTCCTTCCCATTTTCAGTGATTTGAGAGAGGAGGGAAACTTTTACTAAAGGACTTTTACTAAAGTATTTGTGTGTGTCTAGTCTGAATATAATATACTTAAAAATGGATGTTTATAAAAATCAGTTTATATAAAGGTAAATGGCTGTCTGGACATGTGAAGTGCTCTTTATTACTATCTCAAATGGATTGTACCACTGCAGAAATTTTTCAGAAGGAAAACTGCTCATGATCTGTTACCCGTGAAACCTGTGGAGATCGCTATAGAAGCGTGGTGGGTCGTGCAGTCTGGCTACATCACTGAGGATGACATCAAGGTATTTTAATATGGATTGCATTTTTAATTTTGATTGAATAGTGATAGTCTCTGAAAACAGGGGCCTCCTTTTGTGTAGAGTACCCAAAGATAACGTTGCAGGTTTGTAACAACTCTTTTGTGGAAATAGAGGTTGGAACTAATGGAAATTGTGATGTTTTCTTTGTTGACACATTCTTCCCTCTCCCTTCTTTTTACTTTCTGCACTATGTACGGTGCTGAGGCGGTTTTGCGTCAACCAATCTGTAGTAACTAATGTGTATTATAATGTGCTTTGTAGGGAACACAAAACAAAGTATGTTTTCTTAAATTTTGTATTTAAGCCCTGACAGTTCAGTGTTGACTGAATCCTCACCGTCAGTATAATTAGAATCAGAATGTTAGTGGACATTATTTGATATATACCTTCATTGTTTCTGCTCCTTGTGTAGTCTTATTATTTTCAGTTTGCACATGAAAAACTTGTGAGCTGACTTAATGTTTCATCCTCATTCTGCTTCTATTCCCACAGTTTCTTTTTACAGTCAGCTAGTCATATGATCTGAATTTAATACCTTCTATGTAAGTCATTTGTTTAGATTGGAACATATTTAAAGCAGTGATGGAATCTCTTTTTGGCTACTATTTGGAATATCTTTGGCAGTGGCTATTTATATTCTGACATTCCATCAACTCAGAGTTAACCTGAAGCACATTACTTTGTTATTGTAATGGACCTCTTTCTAGAATGGTTTCAGTTGTGTGGCTGAACACTCAGTTTGGAAGTTACAAAGAGCAAATCTATTATACTGTGGACTTCACTTGCCAAACACCTGTGCAATTAAGTACCATTCCTAGAGCATGCATAATTTTATGTGGTGAAAAGAGTTAAAAAATTTTAAGACTTTAACAGGAGCTGCAGTAAATTCTTCAGTGCAAATATTTTGATTAAGAATATGGGTTACTTCCTGTATTCTTGTATTACTTATTTCAGCCCCAAATCAGTCATATTTGGGATTTTTCTGAGTGGTATTACATAAGTTGTATAGACTCATTTCTACAAAAGACTGACATGATTTCTTTTACCTAGATATGTACTACATCGGAGAAGTCTGCTATTGACAAGATAATTGATTCAGGTCCACAGCTTGCTGGTTCATTAGACTTCAGTGTAGTTCACAGTAAGTTTTTCATGAACATTCTTTTTCCGTTTGTATATCTTGCTTAATAAATTCTGAGAGTAGTGTCTGAAAACTAGGAATAAAAGGGGATGCAGACAGCTGAAGCATAAGAGGAAGCAGAAGAAAATACTCAAGAGCATGTACAGACTGCAGTCTAGATCTTGTAAATGGATTAATGGTGAGCCATTAGCAGCTGTTGCTCTGTTATTCTTTGATTCAACAAATTCTTTCATTAGAAACTGTCAGTAAAGATTGTGGGGCACGTGGATGTAGATGAGGATAAGAGAAACTAAAATTAAAAATGTCAGAGTTGGTAATCCTGGGTGGTAAAACTTCACTCCTTGCTTTTCAAAGAAGGAGAGTTTTTGTGATTTTGTACTGTTAGAACACCATAAAAATGGGGCTTAAATTCAATAGGCTGTCTTGTTTCTCAAAGGTCTGCAACTATCACTGAAAAATGGTGTGCATATGTGTCCACATTTCAGTGTAAGTATTAGATATAGACAAATCATATTAGGGAAGGGAGTACAAATTCATTGATGAACTCCTTGAGAAGTCTGTCTGTAAATGCTTGGCTTACTATAAGCAATCGAACCTGTGTACTGTGGTTTTCATAAGAAATTGAGGCAGAATTCCACTGCCTGTTACTGAAGCAGAGCAAAATGATAAAAAAACCAAAAAGGTAGGTGAAATTCAAGCTCTGGAGTAGATCTGAAACAGTATAGGGGCTTAAGAAAATTCAAATTCTGCAAACATGTCATGATCTTTCTCTATACATAGGATCATAGAATCTTTGGGTTGGAAGGGACCTTTAAAAGTCATCTAGTCCAATCTGCTGCAGTGAGCAGGGACATCTTCATCTAGAGGATGTTGCTCAGCGCCCTGTCCAACCTGACCTGGAATGTTGCCAGGGATGGGGCATCTATCACCTCTCTGGGCAACCTGTGCCAGTGTTTCACCACCCTCATTGTCAAAAATGTCTTCCTTATCTCTAGTCGAAATCTACCCTCTTAGTTTAAAACCATTACCCCTTGTCTTATTGCAACAGGCCCTGCTAAAAACATATGTCCCCATCTTTCTTAGAGTCCCCCTTTAAGTACTGGAAGGCTGTGATAATGTCTCCCTGGAGCCTTCTCTTCTCCAGGCCGAACACCCTCAACTCTCTCAGCCTGTCCTCACAGGAGAGCTGTTCCATCCCTTGGATCATTTTTGTGTTCTCCCCTGGCTCCGCTCCAACAGGTCCATGTCTTTCCTGTGCTGAGGGCTCCAGAGCTGGACGCAGGACTCTGGGTGGGGTCTCACCAGAGGGGAGGCGAGGGGCAGAATTGCCTCCCTTGACCTGCTGGCCACGCTGCTTTGGATGCAGTCCAGCATCTTGCAATCAGCAAGGTTGGCCTTCTGGGCTGTGAGCACACATTGCCAGCTCAGTCCCCAGGACCCCCAAGTCCTTCTTGGCAGGGCTGTTCTCAATCCCTTCATGGCCTGGTGTTGCTCGTGGAGGGGGTTACTGTTCAGGTTTAGTAGGTTTAGAAGGATTTAATGTAACTTTCTACCCTAACTCATGGGTGGAAAATGAATGTACAGATGATTAATGTAATGGACTGCCAGTAGGATGTGATTTTATGGGGAAAGAGGACTGTTTAGTCCAAATTATGATGCCATCAATACATTTCAGGTACAGTAAGTAAGGATGTATCAGCTATGAGAGTTGAATATGGAGGAGAGACAGTGAAAAGCACCCTTAGCATGTTGATGGCTTGTAATGTCATCCTGATCCATTAAAGCTGGTTTGTTGATGCACATCAGTTTGCATAGCTGAGTGTGTGTTACTGCCCATGCCGAACAGCAGTTGTTTCAGCATGAATTCAGGTTAGTTGTTGTTTCAATGCAGGTATTTTATTTAAGATGTGATTGGGAGTAGTAATTTTACTAGATACAATATTGAGATATGTATATACACATACGCTATAGCTGGGCTGAGCTCTGTGTGTGTGTGTGAAACATCCTGACAATTCTACTTTAGGTGTTTAATAACGTTTCACCTGAGGGTTGTTGGTACGCTTCTTTCCTGCTGTAATGAATATGGTGTAGATGGAGTGATCTTGGATAACACCAAAGGAACAAATGACAATAGATTTGGCTTATTTTATACAGTGTAATTTAGCTTTATGCTTTACTATTTAGAGTCTAAAGATAACCATGCTGAAATGTTTTGCCCTTCCTTAAAAAGTTCGCCTTGGATTATCTACTCTGCAGAACTCAGTTGCGATGCCTAGTGCTCAAATCAACTTCATGTGGGGAAGTGTCATTTAAAAATCTACCATATTACTGTCTTTATTGTATATAATGTCCATCTGTATCTGCTGCAGCTTTGCTGATGAAGTGTCCCAGCATTTATTTTTGCAGTTGTATAAAAAAGACTTTCTGTGAAGATGAGTAGGAAGGACATGTGAGGACCATCAGAACTGATGTGATTTAGTTTGTATCCTTGCTATGAAGTGTGTGAGTTCCAGCCTGAGTTAAGGGAGAACCAAAATATAGCCAGCATCCTCAGCTGCCAAAACTAATTCAGGATAGAAAAACTACCTCTTGACAGTACAGTGATGATGCTGAAAACTAAGTTAACACTTAGGCAAAGGCACACTCATCTTTGTCAAATGTTGCGGCTTCAATCTGTGGTCATTCTACTGTGGTCGATTGTCCTGAGAGTACTTGTAGAGCTCCATCAGACTGCAGGTAAATAGCTTGGTTTAGAGTGACACGTTTTAACAGTAGATGCAGTTGGTTGGTCCATGCATTGCAAAGTAATATTCTACTGCAGAGGCTATTAGGTAAAATTACTTTAAGTTCTGAATTGGCTGATGGGGAAGTCTACTTTGTATCATTAGTACTCTGGAAAATGTTTTTTTCTAAAATGATGTGCTTTTATTTGTAAAGGTTTGTATAACAAAGGATTTATTTACCTTGATGTACCAATATCTGATGACAGCTGTATAGCAGGTAAGTAAATATTAATGGCATTATACCTGTGTTTTCTTGGTTTCATTTCCGTTATCCTGTAGTTGTCTTGGAAGCTGCTTGTCTGTATGCATGAGTTTGTTTAAACAAAACATGTGAGCTGTGAAATTTTTTTCCTGACTAAATGTTTTCAACCTTATTAAAACATTTTTTTCTATGTAGGATTTATTTCAACTTGAATTTTTATGTTATTTTGTTTACATATTTAGGTAAGATGAGATTGTTTTAAAGAGTCGTGGCATGAATTAATATGTACCCTCCTACATGTCTGTAATGAAAAGGAAGAATAGTATAGAGAAATGTAGTTGCCTTACCAAAAGGACATGGGTTTTTCACTCCGATTTTCTACAGATGCAACTTTTTTATAGCTATCTGTTCCATCCTTCATAGTGTTGTCACCTCAATTATAGTTATGCGCTGTGTCTGGGGACTATGTAGGAGCATAAACTAGCACAGCATATGGCTGCCCTTTGAACAACTCATTATTCTATGCTAGGTCTTGGGGGTTTCTGAATTCGGTATAATCTGCAAAGGCATTAATCGTTTGGAGCCTGGTCATGCAGAAATACCTGTCATTGCTGTAGTAGAGCTCAGTTAAGTGAAAGTCCTCTAAGTACAAGAGAGTTACTGCTTAGATGATAGCTTTGGAAGTCTCAGCTCTGGATCATGTGTGTGGGGTGGGTTTTCTGTGGCCCCACTTTCTGTTTTTTAAATCATTAAAGCCATGATTTAATCTCCATCCACATTACAAAATCATTTTATGGTCTGGGTGACTGAAAATTATCTGTAGTGGATGAGCTGGAGACTGCAAGGCTACAATGCAAGGTAGAGTGGCTTTAGTTTTTATAAGAAAACACATTGACAACATTATTTTTTTCTTAAGGAGTGTGAGAATTTTATATACCATGTAACTATCTTTAAGCTTTTATTCTTTGTGACTGGGAAATCCTCCAAATTACAAGTACTTTGAAAACTTAATAAATATAAATCTATTTTGCCTTTTTTATGCAGTTTCAATTTAATGAAGTTACAAAATTGTAATTTTGCAAGTCACTGTTCTTTTTAGTGCCACCACTTGAAGGTTTTGTGATGAACAGAGTGCAAGGTGATTACTTTGAAACACTCCTGTACAAGATATTTGTTTCAATAGATGAACACACTAATGTGGCAGAGGTAAGTAAAACTTACCCTGCATCAGGATATGGGTCGATATCAAGTGATTTTATTTAGAGCTATTGCCAGGCTTAAGATCCAACCTGTTTCTTCTATGTTGAATGTAACTTTTATGGTCCTTCAGGCTTGAAGGAGTACCTTCAATTCAGTGAACCAATTCCATCAGCTGGAATGAATTTGTACAGGGGTGACTAATGTAGACTATTTTATCTAGAACTGGAACAGAGTCTGTTTTGCTAGTGTGAAATTAAAAAAATAATTTTTTTCTTTGGCAGTGAAGACATGCAGAGTGTTGGCTTAAAGTAGGAATGCAACTTTTGCATAGTATTTATAATTTTAATATGATAATTATGTTTTCATAAGGTCTTATTCACAAAACATGGTGAATAAGCACCTGAAAAATACCCGTTAAATATATCCAGGATTTGTTTTCGTCTTTGTGTGTCTTCTGATATACATGATTAACCTAGGAATTACACAGTGGAAGATAACTTCATATTTCTTTTGCCTGGTTTCAAGTGGGACAATTATGAGACTTTGTCCCCTTTTTTTCATCCCTTTCAATGAAGCCAAAATTGTTTCTACCAGTACAGGCTGGGTTTCAAAATAAAGCAAGCCAACAAAAAGATGCCGAAGCCCACAAGTGATGAATTGTGTGTTAATACTGTATTGTTGATTTTTTTTTTTTAGCTTGCAAATGTCCTAGAGATTGACTTATCTTTAGTAAAGGTAAGTGTGTATGATGCATCTGTTGAACTTGATGTGGAAAGTTCACTGCCTTGCAACCTGGATTCATATAGCAATTCCTTATTGTGTTTCTTCAGAATGCTGTGTCCATGTATTGTCGGTTAGGCTTTGCGCATAAAAAAGGCCAAGTAATAAACCTGGATAATCTTCATCCATCATGGAAGAACGTTCCTTCGGTAAACAGACTGAAGTAAGTGTCTCCCTTCTTTCACAAGGCTTATTTTTCTCATTGAAGAGAAAGCTAGCACCAAAATCTGATTGAAAAGCTATTGATTGCTTTCTTTGACTTCTGGAACAACAAATCTCCCTTGGCTTTCTAATGTATATCATGAGTACCTCATCCTCTTTTTAATCTGAGGATAAGGGGTGGTAATGTACTCTGTAAGTTCAATGGACTACTTTTGTTGCTGTTACTTAGTGCTGGCTTTTTGACCTTTAAATGCTCACTTTTGAAGCAGGCAAGTATACATTTGCTTTAAACTCCTGGGGTCAGAAATAACAGCTGTTGCTGTGCTAGTGCAGAGACAATGTCTGTTGGCACTGCTGTCAGTGGATATGTACGTAAGGTTTGCTTGCTTGCTATCAGGTACCATTGCAGCTCTGTCGTTTACACTCTTACATACATGTATATCTATAGGAAATCCTGGGAAACTGATGTTAATGCCAGTCAACAAAGGGTTCTCCATGCTGGAGTGCCAAGTTACATTAATTAAGAATGGTCAGGCACTTTTCGTTCAAATTCTATTAAGCCATTTAAAACAACAGCCATGCCTGAGTTTTCTTTAGTGCTAATTCAGACTGTGAGAACAAAGTGAATTAGATTTTTTTCATTGGATTCTTCTTCAGCAATAGTGGTTTGATATTTTTTTTTAGATCTCTTTTTCAAAATGTGGTATTTTCAAACCTCCAAATAAACTTTTCTGCTGAAGCTAAAGCAGGACTCTGAGGGATATCAAGCTTGACTGGTTTAGGGCTTAGAAGTATTGAAAGGCATGTATTGGGTATGCCTATACATGGACTACTAGCACTGGAAGGCAGAGATATTTCTCTAGTGCTACAGTGACCAATAGATATGGTTTTTAATTCACATTAATAGGAGTACTTTGGACCCTCAAAAGATGCTGCTTTCATGGGACAGTGGGGAAAACAGAAGTCCTATACAGGAAGCTGGGTCATCAGCCACAGATACAGATACCAACAGTCAAGATGATCCAGGTTAGCACTAACAGTAAATCTTAATACATTAGGATCAATTGTTTTTATATTTCTAGAGTGCCATAGACTGTAAAGGGTCTAGAAACAAGTGAAACACAGATTGTGTAGACTTCATTTTTTCATATGGAGAAGTGGTGTCTACTTCTTGGTTTAAAATTCTTTAGCCAAGTAGCTTTTTTCTGAAGATGAGGCTGATCTGTATTATGGGTATCAATTGGTGTAAAGATACAAACTGTATCAGTAGTTTAGTAGTTATAAGGGAATTCTGCTCCACTCAATGTGGGAATAACTAATGCTTTTTTCTTTTTTCTTTTTTATTTTTTATTTTAATAGATTTGACTTAAACTTGATTATTTTTAAATAAAACAAATGTGATCATATATTTTCTTTTTATTCTCTATTAGCTGAAACAGCCAGCGTGAGCAGCCTGAATCTGTCTAGTGGACACACAAAGCGTATTGCCTTCCTGTTTGATTCTACTCTCACTGCCTTTTTAATGATGGGAAATCTTTCACCAGTATGTCAAAATTGTTCAATGTATTATGCCATCAATAAACATGTAGAGCTTTAAAATACTTTGACTTCAATATAATACAGCTGTAACTAATTTTAAAAAAACTGCTGTATTGTTTCTTTTTTAAGAAATGTTTTTGCTTAATGAAACTTTTACTTGCCCATTCAATTCTCAAAGAATTAAGACAGTTTTGTTTTGTTGTTCCAGAACTTGAAAAGTCATGCAGTCACTATGTTTGAAGTTGGGAAGCTGTCAGATGAGAGTCTTGACAGCTTCCTAGTGGAGCTGGAAAAGGTAATAATCTGTTACATATTTGACCAAATGCTTTTTCAACACTTGAATTGTAAAGGGGCAAAACCCCCCAGTATTTTCGTTGTGTAAAACTGATTATTTAGCAATACAATGATAAGAAAAAACACCTTATCATACTGAACCTAGGTGGTTCAGTTAAGATATTTTTTTTTATTCACAACACTTATACTTCTAGTGACTTGAAGGGACACACTCTGCATGTATATGAATGTGGTGAGTCTGGTGAGCAAAGTGATTCCATGAACTACGTTTGCCTGAGTCTGTGTGTACACACACCTGCATCAGGGTTTTTCAATGGAAATCAGTTTATTTTTAGTAAAGTGCTAATATTTATGAGAGACTGCACATAATTTTTGTAGGAAAATTTGACCATTATGTGCTGGAATGTTTAACCTATCTGCCTTTTGAAGATAATTCCAGAAGGACAACAATGTAGGAGGACTGCTGTTAATTGCTGTATCCTTTTGTACCTATCAGGATGACTAGACCTATAAATCCTTTTACCTAAAGACTGAGTCGTAGTTCTGATTTATAGATGTTGTCTTTGTGTACTTTTTGACTGACTAGCATGGCCAAGACTTGCTTTTCATTTAATAGTTGCTGTAAATCACCTTTGCATATAAGCTACAGGGTTGTTACTCAATTACAAAGCTTTAATATGCTAATTTGTTAATCTTTCTTTTTGTGTAATTGATGCTTGTGGAAACAACATGCCACTTGTATGCATTTAATTTGTTTCTTCTTTAGGTTCAAAGCACAGGTGAAGGGGAAGCCCAGCGGTACTTCGATCATGCACTTACACTGAGAAACACGATACTCTTTTTGCGGCATAATAAAGACCTAGGGGCACAAGCTGTACAGCCTGATCAACCAAATAACGGTACTGTGAACACTTGATGAAATCGTTCTAAGTTTGTTTACTTATCTGCCATGGCTTTCTGATTAAGCTGCTGTTTCAGAAAACAATCTATGTCCTACTTGTTTAAAAATATTTTGAAGACAAAAAGTCACTTTTTCATCATCCTTTGAGCCTGTATTACTGGGTTTGCCTGTTGAATGACAGATTTGGTTGCCAAGGCTTGGACTTAACATCCAAAGCAACAGATTAAAGCATAATGATGGCAAGTCAAGTTGAACTTGAGGAAGAGATTGGTTTCAAATTATGTGCTTCTGGCAGCCATGATGGAGTCACTGTTTATTCGGAGTTGTTCAGTCAAAGAAACATTTTTTCAAGTCATGAAAGGGAGTGTATTCTTCTAATGGGGATAGATTAATATTATTATATTTTTATTTTTTTTAAATCTTACCTAACTTCCTCAGCACCTCTTTGCTTAATTCCTGGGATCAGCTAGTTGGTGAGGAGCAAGCTGTAGTTCTGTGCCAGACACCCCTGTGTGACTGGAATTGCTAAAATTATGTACAGATTTATTAAAATTCACCTCAATTTAAAACTTCGTTGTGGAAAATATTGGATTTATGGCTTAGCAGGAAGAATGGAAAATCTGAACTCATATTTTGGTTTGTATGTTCCATCTTAAGTGATAATTTAAGAATCTTACATTTTCAACATAGGGTTTCCCTTGGACCTCTTGCGATGTGAGAGTTTGCTTGGCTTGGATCCAGCTACCTGCAGCAGAGTGCTCAACAAAAATTATACTCTGCTGGTTTCCATGGCACCACTTACCAATGAAATTCGACCTATCAGCAGCTGTACTCCCCAGGTGAAAAAATACTGGGGTTTTTCCTCACAGTATCTAGTAATATAATATTTTCTTAATAGCTTTGTTTTGGATACATGTGTTAGATGTCCCTTTTGAAGAGACTGAATTAGCATGTAGAATAGTATTGCCATTCATCTAAAAAGAAAAAAGTGTTTAGTGAGGGAAAATGTGAATACTTAGTTTAAACAGGTAAATTGTTCATAAATGAGAATCAATGACAGATACTTTGTTCTTGAATTTATATTCATAGAAAATACCTTACTATCACCTTTCTGTAAAGAATCTTGCAATACTGGACTAAGTACCTAGAACATCATCAGTAGCAGAATAATACATTTGAACTCCTGTGCTACAAAACTAGATTTATATTTCTTTAAAAATGTTGATTCTTAGATGATATCTGTACATATGACAGTTGCAGTATTAGGTTCTTTCTAATTTCTTGAATCTCTCTTCAGCATATTGGACCTGCAATACCAGAAGTCAGTTCAGTTTGGTTCAAACTGTATATTTACCACATAACTGGACAAGGGCCACCCTCTTTGTTGCTCTCTAAAGGAACACGTCTTCGAAAACTTCCAGACATTTTTCAGGTAGTGTATGTATAGATTTATTCTCCCTTCCTTTTCTAAATGTTTCAAAGATATGTTGTAGACTATTCACGGATAACAGCTGAAGACAGAGGTATAATTCATTGTAGATGATGTACCTTTTCTAGAAGTAAGTTTTATGTAGCATCTTAGTTTGTTTTCTTTCTAGGTTCTGAAAAAGGGAATGCTACTTATGTCTGTTTTGTCACAATGTAACTTCGGTGTATTTGATGCCACCCCTTTCAATTTTAGTGTAAAATGTGGTACTGCAGTCATTGTGAATGTATGTTTGTAAGCCCATCCTTAGAGTGTGTTACAAAGATATAGAAGAGCTATATCAAAAGATAGAGACCATACTTTTTCTAGTATCATCTAAGAAAGGACACCTCTGGATATTAGGAAAAATCTCTTTACTGAGAGCATGGTCAAACATTGGAACAGGCTGCCCAGTGGAGTCACCATCACACGCATTCAAAAAACGTGTAGACATGGCACTTGAGGACATGATTTACTGCGCATGGTGGTGGTGGGTTGGCGGTTGGACTTGATCTTAAAGGTCTTTTCCAACCTTAATGATTCTGTGATATACAACTTTGCCTGGTTTAGAAGACGACTAAGGTGATCACTTTCAGTTTGTCTGCTGTAGAAATCTGTGATAGAGACTTTGAAATTCTAGGCTGTAACTCTCCCTGCAATTTAAATAGCAGAATAATTTAATAAAGGTTGTGCTAGGTTGGACAAAAGGTCTCCTAGCCCAGTAGCCTGTCTCTAACAGTGGCTGGAAATAGGAAGAATAAGCACAATGTGTTATACTTCCTCTTAAAACCTTTCGATCCCTCCCCATGCTCTGGTCTGGAACTTCCTGAGCTGTATGTGATTTTTGTGTATATAGAGGTTGTGACTGGAATTCTTGTCTCTGCAGTGATCAGTTGCTCTCCCAAATTCCTTAACAGCCTTCAATCCACTTAACTTTTTATCATCCATACAGTACTTTGGCAAGGAGTCTCACAAAACAGCGCAGGTGGTCAACTCATGCCTGAAAAACTTCGGATGCTGCCTTCTTCCATTGTGTCCCTGAGATGGTAATAAGGGCAAATGTGCCACAAAGGAGCACTGTTAGGTTTTCAGTATACTAGGCAAACCCAGGTGAAAGTGGCCATGGCAACTTCTAAACTTGACTGAACCAAAAATCATTGTATCTATTGACTTTGATTTGAAATGCCCCAGATGCTTAGCAGTGTTTGGGTCTTGCTGCTCACAATGGAATTCAAAAAAGAATATTGTTAAATTTAGAATTGCAAAGGCCTCTACAGTTTTCGTGTCATCGTTCTGAGTAGATACAGAATCACAGAATCATTAAGGTTGGAAAGGACCTTTGAGATCATCAAGTCCAACCGTTAACCCAACACCATCATGCCCCCTAAACCATGTCCCAAAGCGCCACATCCACATGTTTTTTTGAACACTTCCAGAGATGGTGGCTCCACCACCTCCCTGGGCAGCCTGTTCCAATGCTTGACCACTCAGTGAAGAAATTTTTCCTAATATCCAGTCTAAACCTCATCTGGTGCAACTTGAGGCCATTTCCTCTCATCCTATTGCTAGTTACTTGGGAGAAGAGACCAACATCCACCTCACCACACCCCCTTTCAGTTGTAGAGAAGCGATAAGGTCTCCCCTCAACCTCCTCTTCTCCAGACTAAACAACCCCAGTTCCCTCAGCCGCTCCTCATAAGACTTGTGCTCCAGACCCCTCACCAGCTTCATTGCCCTTCTTTGGACACGCTCCAGCACTTCAGCATCCTTCTTGTAGTGAGGGGCCCAAAACTGAACACAGGATTCAAGGTGCAGCCTCGCCAGTGCTGAGTACAGGGGCACAATCACTTCCCTACTCCTGCTGGCCACACTATTTCTGATAGAGGCCAGGATGCTGTTGGTAGTCTTAGCCACCTGGGCATACTGCGGGTTTATGTTCAGCTGGCTGTCAACTAGCACCCCCAGGTGAGTTGAGGAGCTCTATATAATACTTGAGGAGCTAAATATATTAGCATGATATGGAGACTTTCAGGGAGGGATGTGTATTCTTAGGTGTACCTAAATCAGCAGTCATTTCTAGCTCTAGGATTTGTAGATGTATTTTCCATTCCTCAAACCTCTTTCATGTGTCCTTTCCCTTTCTGATTGCAAAAATTTTGTTGATACTTCTAAGACTTAATTTAAGATAACATAGGATTAATTGAATCAAGGCTTCTAGAGCAGAAGGCATTTTGTAAGGCCAGTGATGATGAGCTTGATTCAAACCTTAGCCTGTCATTAGCTTAAACTACCAGTAAATGTATGGGTTGTATACTTTTTATTAGCAAAAAGCGTTGAGTGTGGTGGCCTTGGAAAATTTCGATACTGCTTTAATCTCAGTGTGCTGGTAGGTTGTGTTTGCTTTGTACTAAATGATCTCACATTCTGCGCTATCACAAGCTTATTGGAGCTTTTTTTCCCTGAGTGCATATGTGAATGCTTCTGTCCTGCTACTGTTTTGCAGTGTCATTTTTGTAGAGAACTATCAAGACATTTCTAGAAATCGTACGGAGATGCAAGGGAATTAAATCTTGAAAACTGAGAAACTAGGCAATTACTTCCTAGTCAGTGTTCTTGTCTTTCTGTCCCTCCCCCTGGGGCAGGTATTTTGGGACTTGATACATCTTCATTCTCTTTTGGCGATGTTAGTTTATCTAGCTTATATTTTGCTTTTAAATTTATGTGGGGTTATTTTCATCTGCTATTTGCTAGGAGGCTGCTGCAATGGCTGCATAGTTCTGCTAGAATAGGTGACACTCCTGTTCAAAATAGCATCTTAACTTTGAGGTTGGCAAAATTCTGTCTTTACTAGGAATATGAACACAAGTGATCCTTGGTACAAAGTATAACTCTATAAAGTTGTAGTTACCTGTGGTAACTTCCTGATTGCAATAATATGCTAATGCTTAACTCTAGTATTTCACTTTATGTGCCTGGGTAGTCCATTACAACTGTAAATACTCTTAATTTCTCTCTTCTAGGGTTATGATCGCTTACTAATAACGTCTTGGGGTCATGACCCAGGAGTAGTTCCTACTTCAAATGTGCTCACGATGTTGAATGATGCTTTAACACATTCTGCTGTTTTAATTCAGGTACAGAGTGCTCTGTATAAATTATGAAAACATGTATAATTTTTTGAGTTAAGCTGTTATGTGGTAGAGGCAAACAATGTAGGAGAGCTACACTTTTGCCAAGAGCTTGAAAATTTAACTTCTGTAGCCAGACATGGGTTTTAAACTGAATGCGTGTTAGATATGCATTACGGTATTATGAGCAGATACAATAGAGTTTTGCTAGCTAAAAATGAGATGTAGATTTATGAGATTGTTGGGGATATAGGAAGTTGAAATGAAAGTGAAGAGCCCACAAGCTTTTTAAACAGTAGTGCTTTAAGGTAGCTGGGAGTATGAACTGTTGCTGTAGAAATGCACTTTTTCCACAATGCTTGCTATTCAGCTCTTGCAGTAAATAATAGCAAAATATGTTCTTCATCACAAACAGCAGAAATAGAGTGGGTTTGTCTTCTTGCGAGAAGTAAAATAGCTTCCTCTTCTGTTCCATCAGTTCAGCTGAACTCTCAAGATTAATCATTCAAATACATAGATGTTTAATAATGTGACAAACGTAAGATTACACATTCTTAAAGGCCCACTTGTGACAGCCTTGACTGCTCAAAAATGGTCTGTTTTTAGGCATGGAAACTCCATTTTGCTCCAGAAGTGCTTGGCAATTATGAAATCTGTTTTTAACTAGTAATTTGAGAGAAAAATTGCTCCTCTTCACAGGAGGAATTTAACTTCAATGAGTTTACTCAGATGCATTTTAGGAGGAAAGACGGGGTATTTAATTTAATTACTTACTTCAGCTAAGCAAGAACTTTAATGATCTGCTCATTTGTTTCATCAACTTGACTGGCACTGCTTAAAAGGGAGCACAAGTAGGACAAAGCTATGCTGATGAGTATATTTTTTTGTTCCTAATTTAATTTCTTCATGTTCAGGGGCATGGCATGCACGGAGTGGGGGAAACAATGCACATACCTTTCCCATTTGATGAAGCTGAGCAGCAGGGAGGTAACTGACTGTATTCAATGTAATCTGTACATCACTGTATTCAATTTTCTGGCACATTACCTTGTGCAGTAGGGTTACAATAATACTTTTAATACAAATTTTCTTGTGCTTATGAGAAGTTAGATGAGAAAAGTGAAAGTATTTAAATGGTTGAAAGTCTGTTCTGAGCTTAGAGATATGGTCTTCTCCTATCTTCTCTGTCATAACTAAAATGTGTTTTCTGTCCTCTCTTCTAGCACAGATATAAAGAAGTAACTTCCACAAACACCTCAGAATCTTTCTTTGTGCATACTTGCTTATTAACTAGCATATTTATTAACTGCATAAATAAATCTTCCGTGTATTCTATTCAGCATCTCTTAACTGTGAGATGGGTGAGACTGAAACTGAACAAACTTATCTTGATTAGTAGCACTAGGAACTATTGTGGAGGTTTTTTTCCCTAAGAAGAGCTTTTTTAGCAAAATCTCCTATTCCTTCAAAGTCTGCCTAGCCCTACTGATTTTGAAAGGCAGGAATTAACATGTTCTGAAATACTCCTTGATGAGTGGGACATAAGCTTTGCGTAGTTGAGGCCATAGCCTTCCCAACTGAGAGCTGTTGTAAAAGTATGACTTTCCAGATATGAAATATAAAATTCTTTAAGCTACTAAGAAAAATCTGGGCCAGCTAGAAGTAAAGCTAACTTCCTAGTTTAGTTTTTGCTAGGTTCAGAATGAGTTACTTTTCTATTTGCTCTCTCTGGGATGTATGCTTTCTTCTGACTTGATGCTAGGTGAAAAATCTTGAAGGCAGACTCTCTAAGTTCTAGCATGAACAACTCAATGTTGAAACTCCTTGTTAACCTCTAATACTGTATTCTAATTCTTCAAGATTTCAGGTATATGGAAAATGTATCTTGCGTTGAATTTGTCATAAAAGATTCTGGCACTGAAAGAGCTGGGCATCTGATTCCTAGCTGAACCTTGCTATCTCTGTTGTCTGTATGTGTCTGTGTGTGAGAGAGAGGTCATTTTCTGTTTGTATTTTTCTTTCTCCTTGTGTCTTTTACTGTACTATAAAATACCAGTTAGGGCTTGGTGTGGGAAGACTGTTAGCACTTACGTTATCACTTAACGGTTGGACTTGATGAAAGGTCCTTTCCGACCTAATGATTCTGTGATGTGTTATCCCAGCTCTACCACTGTGATCACTAAGATGGAGCATTACAAGAGAGAGAAATCCAGATAAAAAACTTAGCCTGGCCTAGAGATGAACTATATGGTTATGCAGGAGGCTTCTTGTAAAGTAAGCTGGACTATGTGTTGTTTTCTACTAGACTTCTCTCGTGTGAACATGGGCATTCATACAGCTTTAAAAATACTGAGAAACAAAGTTGACTTGCAGCATTTTTGTGGCTATGTCACGATGTTGAATCCTTCAAGTCGCCATGCTAACAGAAAGCTCAGCGATGCTTCTGATGGAAGAGGTTGGTTACCAATAATTGTCTGTCTTGTCTGTGTTGCCTTAATTTTGCATACAACCACTTTAGCAACGGTGAACAAAGGATTAGACTCTCTGATTTGGAACTCTATGAAATACTATCCAACACAGATAGGAACCCATTTTGAGTGTAAAACTATTTGCAGTAGGCTTGCTTCCTAATTCTTTTCTGTGACTAGCTCAGAAATGGCAATTACAGGCTGAAAAAAGACTGGACTAGAACAGTCGTCAGAAGAAAAAAAATAAAAGAGTCATTTCAAAATACTCTAAGTAAATTGTGTCACTTTTATAAGCTAGAACTTAATCTTTCATAAGTGTGTTGAGGATCTCTACATGACTGGTCCTAAAAAGAGTCAGGCCCTGTGTTTCTCCATATCCCTTCCTCCAGTTTTATAGCTGCATGGTCTTTTGGCAAAACTTGTGTCATGTTCCTTACATCAGGTGGTAACTAAACTTATATTCATTTACATGTTTATGTAAGAATTACTTTACCTTTAGGAGAGGCTGAGCTAACATCAGGATCTGATGTAAATGGGAGCACAGAATCATTTGAGATGGTAATAGAAGAAACCTCAATGGATTCTGCAGTCAAGCAAAGCCTTGAAGGTAAAAACATCACAAATGGCTTGACTAAACATTTTCAGTCCAATGAGATATCTTGTTTTTAAGGATTGGAACACATTGATTATTGTCTGGAACAAGTGCAACACTAACTGTTACTCCGCTTGAATTCAGATTCCCTTCAATCTTTAAGCAGTTCAGTAACTGAACTGTCTTAAAAAATATGAACTGTCCGATGGATCCTGATCTGAGATAACTGATTCTGGGATCAATATTCTTGTTTCATCTTTTCTTAACACTTGGTTGTCTCTTGGTTTTCTTTCTGCAGTACCTACAACAGAACTAGAATGGGTTCCCCTGGAATTATGCTTTGGCATTCCACTCTTCAGCTCTGAGTTGAATCAGAAAGTCTGCAGAAAAATTGCCACTCATGGATTATGTAGAAAAGAAAGGTGAGCTGTAGTTTATCAGCTACAGGTTTAACAGGTTGTATGTGTTATGTCCAGAGCTTCTGCAAAAAACGATACCTACAACTTGATGACTATAGGAGCAGAACTCATCTAAATTTCATTGAGTACCTAATTCTAGTGTGTGGGGTGGCTTTTTGGCTCATAGATACTAGCTATAATGTACAATCTTGTAGTCCTTAGTTGTGGTAAAGATTAGGTTGTTTTTATAGTTTCTGCAAGGTGAAAATTAATTGTAGTAAACTGTCTGAACAGAGGGAAAAAAAAGTAAATTTGGGTGCCATCCTACTCATTTTCACCTTCCTAGCCTGGCACAGGCTTTCTTTCCTTCTCCTAACAGTTCGGGGGGTGAAGCTTGTTGGTAATGCTTTGATGTAAAATACATCTAGCTCTTGTGGAAATTTTCTTTGCTATTGGTTTTTTATTTGATAAATTTAATCATGGCTTTTGATCAAGCCATCTTCTGCTTTTTACTTTAGCTTTCTTTTTTATGAAAGATTACTCTCTCAAACAATGGGATTTTTTTTTTCCCTATGGCATTGTTCCTAAAATAAGGCTGCTTGAAAACATGGCTTAAGTATTTTATTATAGTAGTTGACATGCTTTTTAACAGTGTGTCACTAATCTGCTGCTTAAAAGTCATGTTACCAGACTGTCCTACATAAGAATGTGACATGATGAAGTCTAATATATTATATATCTTATGTAAAATAACACTTTTCAATTGCAATAGTTTCACTTTAGCATGGTGTAAATGGTGGGGAAAATAGCATTTAGCTGACTAGACTCAAGAGCAGATGAGTCCAGCACCTCTTCAGTGACAACAGTATTATCAAGTTAACTTTGTCACATGATGATAGGTACTACTGGAGTTACTTGTGGGCAAGTTCCTATGGTGGTACTTTACTAGTAAAAATTTGTGCACCTTGGACATAGCTGCTTCTTTTTTTTTTTTTTTTTTTGACAGCCTTCAAAAACTCTTACATTCCAGTAGAAAGCTGTCTCTTCAGGTCCTTAATTTTGTTCATTCATTCCAGGTAAGGAGTAATAACCCAGATGTAAATCATTCTGTATGGTCTGGCATCCGTTTTTACCCTCCTACTTTCCATTCTTGGGTGTATGGAAACGTATATGGTTTGTTTCATTTGCTTTTTCTTTAAATGGTAACTGTTACTAAGAGCACTATCAACCTGGTAGCAAAAGTGAACACTTCTTTATTCCTTTTCTAGCCTTATTTACACAGTGACTCTGCTGGTTACTTGGTTGCTTTTTAGATATGTTAGGGAGATTTACTGCAAACCATGGATATGCTAATCTTTTGAGGATTTATCTGTGTCTGAAGTTAACTGTGTTCCCTTAGGAAAATAAAAATACATGAACATGTGTTTCATACCAGTTATTATTTTGCACTTGTCCTAAGATACTCTAGAACTTGGTGTTTAATGAGTAGAAATATGTAAAACTGTATACTCTGTGAGGATTTTTTTAAAGAACATAGATAGAGAATAGAGGTTTTGTGTAGCAAGCAAGGAGGAATGCCAGGTCTGTAGCCTGCTATAATTCTGCACGGACGTGTATGCTAGCAAGGCATGTCCACATGTAACATGGAATCTGGTTAGCTGCTGATGTCTTACGATACTTTTCTCTAAATTTCTATCTTTTCTGTAGGGTAAGGAACTTGCAGGTTACTTAACCAGGTAGTTGTTATGGATGGTGTGACCCTGAAACGGCTTCCTTATGAGAACTTTGAGATTCCCAGTAGGTTAGAAGCCTTGAAACCATCTGTGAAAGAGTCTCAAGTGACTCTTGTCCTAATCACTTAAATGTTACCCCTGAGATACGCTTTTCTTGATGATTATCTTTATATAGAGAAAAAAAGAAGGTGAAGTGATTTTTAAGCTGAGATAAACCAAACTTCTGGGAAATAAAACTACACAAAATGTGGTCAGATCAGTGCCTCCATGTGCCAAATATATACATAGCTCTTAGCACAGTATGGGATAAATAGCAGTATGATAGCTGTCCTGAAGATTTTTATACCTTTACATTCATTTTGCTAGGTCTTCCCTTTGATTTTAAGCCTCAGGCTTCCCTGTAGGTTTCTTGGAACCCAAATAATGCATGCATAGATGCAACTGAGCAACTGTATGCTTATTTCATGCTTTCTCTTGTTTATTCTGTTTTTGCTTCCATAATGTTTTGGTATTTACTGGATTAAAGTAACACACTTCAGAAATGCTAAGTGTATTTGCAGATTAGATTAGCCTATCGTATTCTACCTGTTAAATCCTTCATTGTTTGTCTAGTTTTTAAGACACTATTTTTTTTTTTCTTCCTTTACTTTTAGGAAGGCGTTTCAACACTGGATCAGCTCCATGATGCTGGTTCTTCAAGTTCACATTTGCAGCCTGTTTCTGCAGATATGGGTGTTCCACTTCCTGCCAAGAATCTCATGTTCAAAGAAGGTGTATTATCTGAATGGAACGGGTGGTCCCCTTCTTCAGTTTTTTTCAACCACACCTAAGGAACAGGTCAAATAGGGATTCTGATGCATTGATCACTAAATGCCTTCTTCTATTACGGTTAATTCCTAGTGCCAACCACTAAGAAGTGTACTGTTGCTGCAGCATAACCCGTGTAAAAGTAGTGTTACAAAAATGTGTTGTGTTGCAGTATTGGGGAAATGCTTAAACTGTCTAGACCTTGTTACTCATTACTGCATATCTTGCTGCAACAGAGAGCTTTTTAGCTGTCAGCACTATTTTTATCTTGAGACAATCTTTCTTTTATAACTAAACACACCCTTTCTAGGCTTTCTGATGATTGTTAAATTTCTATGCTGTCACCACAAAATTGCAATAGTAGTTTTCTATGTTCGTTACTCAGACATAAATTCTGTTTAGTTTTGTACTGTATTACTGAAAATCTTTCTGTATAAAGGTAAGAGATTTGGCTCTTCCACTGAAAGCTCAGTGATACTGGTTAAAAAAAAAAAATTACCATGGTGATACGGGGCATTAAGAATTGTTGAATTCTGTAGCTCAGCTTATCACTGAGGCCTTGACAAATCAGTACAATGGGAAGAGATTTGATTTTGAGGGCTGAGCTAGTGCAAACTCAAAGGTCCGCTGAAGACTTAAGGCCCCTTTGAAGATGAGTGGTGCACTTTCATCTCTGGCAGAATTCAATGGAGGTGTGGAATTGTGGAAGGGCTTCACTTCAAGTGATCTGCTCTGTTCATGGGTGGCTTCATGATAATGGATTCATCTTTGTATGAAACCAGGAGTGTCTGAGATTTGATCACACTGGGAGTTAGTCCCTCGTTGTTTGAAGTGGTGGTGACTTCTGTGGGAAAACTCCTGATGTCAGAAGTTGAGTTTAAGGCAGATAACTAGATCTGCCCTGTTAATTGACGTTGGAAAGAACAGAGCTTTTGATTTTTCACGTGACAGTCATTAGCAAAGGAAGGTAACAGCAGGGGATGTGTTGGCAGAGGCTTCTCTGAATCTGTTTTTCTTGAACCATTAGCTGCTGATTATGACAAACATCAACAGTGAGTTGTTTCATCTAAAATCATGTTCTGGCTCTATTTGTAGGGGATGATTTTATGTAGCATGATATCACTTTGTTTATATTAGGCATTAAGAACTTTTTCCCACCTTAAAGTCTGTCCTATTTAGCACGTGAGGAGAACAAGAGATGTGAAATGTTAATACTTTTAACTCAGCTGTCTAAAGTACCCTGGCAACTCTCTTTACTGGAACTGCCTTGTTTTAAATAGTCATAATTAAAAATGAGACTTAACCATCCTTTCCTTAATAGCCTACAATACCTAATGGACCAAGAATCTGTGGCATAGATGATGCTGGACAACAGCGAGGAGAAAAATGGCAACATTTGGGCTTGTATCGTGTTCTGTGTGGCTGTAAGAAAAAAAAATGACAGGAATTTGAAAAGGACAGACATACCATGATATATACAGGCATACCAGGATAATGCAGTGGCTTCAGTTACAACTGTGAAAATTCTACTGTTCTCTTTTTCCTTTGCTTTATATACATTCCTGAAGTGTAAGTGTGGAACTTGTGCTTTAAGAAACTGGAAGTCTGTAGTACTTCAGTTTGCTCAGTGCTGCTTTCTTACATCTGTTTTGTTTTTGTATTTTACCAACAGCAGCTGTATTTAGTATTCTGTGTATATTACAGAGCTGTATAAAGTCGATCATTTACACTACAGTGACTTTTGTACTGGGTATGCATACTCTCCATAGTGTTTTTTTTAAGTTGCCTTATTTCCTTTGAAAGAAATCAAAGAGGAACTGGATGCTAATCTGCTAGAAACAAGAGAGGAAACATTTACTGTGAGAATTGTAATGTGGAGATTAAGCCAATATCTAGCACTGTAGAAGAACTAAGCAGTAGGTGGTGGCTTACACTTTTAGTACTATAGATGTTACTTAAAGTGCTACAGTGAGCTGTAGTAGATGAGCTAGTTCGGTGTATTGTATTGAATTTTGCCATGCACTGTCTATACTAGTACATAAAGTGATGATAGCGCAAGTTGTATGGAAGTTTGACATTGGATGAAAATTTCTCATTCTCACTGCGTACTCTTCAGTGTTACTAAGTGAAGGATACCCTTTGTTATTAGGTTGTCTAAAGTGAAGTTTCTGCTCTTCAGAGTTGTTTAATACCCATAAATCTTACAGTTAATGGAGAGAATTCCAGATATGTTGCAGTTTTTTAGAACTCAAGCCACTCTAATTTAGGTGCTTCAACACTAGTTTAGGAGCTTAAATGTTCAAGTCTACATATCTGAAGTTTACTGAACAGATTGCAACCAAAGAAGTCCATAAAATACCTGAAACTCGACCACAGCTACAGTGCTTGGGATGGTCCAGAGACTTTACTCAAACTATGTGACTTTTGTTTTAAATGTGGTGTAAAAAATAAGATCTCAAAGATCTTCATACCAAAATTATTTTATATTGTATTGCAAATAAAGACAAATTAAATCAATTTCTTTTTTCTTCAGGTAGTTTTATTGACAGTGGGGAAAATCACATGCATTACACTTTGTAAAGCTGTTTTAAGTTTCTGTCTTCAGCAAGATTTTTAACTTGCAGAAGAGAGGTTGGATTTGTGCTCTGGCACAACCCAAGTAGTGTTCATTCTAGATGGATATACCTGAAGATGTTCAGGAGCCAGCTAGAAAGTGAGTTATGTTTGTTTTCGAGTTTTTTGATCATGACTTACTATTTCACAGTTCTTTTTTCTTTTCCCGTATTCTCAAATTTTCCTTTATTTTTTTGCTCAGTGTTCCAAATTGTTTGTATCTTGAAGATTTTAAAGTATGACTGTAACTGACTACAGTTGCGCTCTTCTACTGTGACATTGTTAATATTATGCATTGAATTGTACAAAGTCTGTGTTCAGTTAAGTTATTGGCACATGTTACAGATGTTTACAAATAAACTGTGGTGTAGGTCAAACCATGTGCAGAATCATTTACATGCAGTAGTTATCTTCTTGGGCACAGCACTAAAATGTCACTCTGTCACTGTAGTGCTCAAGACCAACAAATATCATCAGAGTGTCTTTTTCCTGTGTGCATGCACTTCTGCAGAAATGCAGTTTTATCAGTAGAAACTCCATTTAGTGCAGTCTTTTGCACATCATATGCTTAACCCCTAAGGAGAAGGGAAGGTACAAGAGGATGCTGTATACTCCATCTCCTTCAGCCACAATCTAAACCTGTAGTGTTTGATACTGGATATTTGAAGGCACTTGCACATGTGGTGTCTTATCCATTTTCTTTGACTAAAGATATTTTTGACTAGGAACTTGGAAGAAATGAGACCAAAATTGTTATTTGTTTCTTTAAAGTAATCCAGGCCAAGGATTCATCTTGGCAGTATAACTGTAGAGTCTGGCTGTTTGATTACAATATAAAAAAGGAGAGACCTAGATGGTGAAAGAAACCTAATAACCTCCTTATTGGGTTTAAACCTTCCTGTATTCTATCTTGGATTTTCTTGATAATCTGTATGTAGCTACCTATTTTTCTTTTTTCTTTTTTTCTTTCTTCCCCTTGGCTCCAAGTCCCTTTGTTCCACTTGAATGTGGAACTCTAAATGTATGTGAATGAATGAATCTGAATGTGAATACTCTAAATGCATGCCTCTAGCTTTGTCATCATGATAGAGCTCAAGGCTCCTTTTGGACCATAGGTGAAATGTATCTTGTATTGTTCAACACTTAAAGCTAATATTAATCCTCCCTGCCTTCCCCTGGAACAAAGCTAAGCTTTTTAATACTTCTTGAAGAGGGTTTTAGGTGTCTTTGGTAGTCAAGATCACTCGCTTAGGAATTACTTGGTACAAGGTGCGTTTTGAAATGGGCCTTCTGGTGAGCTGGGACTGGGCAGGCTTTAGGAATTGAGTACATAAAGTACTTCTGGGGCTGCAATGAGGTACGTAGCTCAGGGTTCCATCTTGTACGCACAGAGCTGAATGATGTTGCATGATGTGCTCAGGTCGTGTCAACTTGAATCGCTGTCTTCAGTAACGCAGGCTTTAGGGTTGCAGGTAACTCCTTGTATCCTTGATTCTTAGTCTATTCTGCACAGCTTGACAAAAGTGAGTCAAAAGTATCACTATGCAAATAGGATGTTGGAGGTACTAGTTTATGACAGCTTTAATGAATATTGATGTTGGATTCATGCAAATTAATGGATATATAGACATGATCTATGATCTATTCCCCCTCTCCATCCTTTGCTTTCCCCTCCACCTTCCCAAGCACCCAGAGAAAACAATTGTTCCAAGTCTAAGCAAAACTGAGAATCTCAAAGAAGGTGCACAGGTGTCCCATCTTTTCTCTTACTATCTATCTGCACCACAGCAACATAGTTTCTTAGAATTGCTTATTTGTTGGGGTTTTTTTTCTTCCCCCTGCAAAGGTTATAAGGAAAAGCTTTTTTTTGCAATTAAGATAGTGACGTGCTGGAGCAAGCTGCCCAGAGGTGGTGTGCAGCCTCCATCCGTGAAGGTTTTCAAAAACATGCTGGATAAAGCCCTGAGCAACTTTATCTGATCTCATGGCTGACCTTGCTCCAAGCAGGAGGTTGGACTACAAACCACCTGGAGTCCTTTTCAACCTTCATTATTCTATGCCTCTGGTTATAAAATACATTAAGTGATTTTTATACACTTGTTTTTAACTAGGGTAGGGTTGAATGCTAGACAAAATTCAAATTGTGAGTTTGGAGAACACTAGTATAGCAGAACATACAGCCAATAATACAGCACAACACATTTTTGCAAAGCTATATAGCTCATGGCTATTGAACTACCAGCAGTAGACCAGCTTTATGAATGTGGTGTTTGTGTGGTACCAGCTACTTTGAGTCAGTGACAAGAAAACTTGATGGCAACAAGAAGACCGAGGCTAAGAGCGCAGGGCAGCAGCAAAGTGCTGGTGATGGAGACTGTGGAGGAGAGGGTGGATGGAGATGGTGGTGATCAAATGCTATGGAGCAGGAGCATGATGCTGCTGAGAACAGTAGCAAGTTGATGGGTGGCTGCAGCAACTTAGAACCTGGAAGCACATCAACAACTTCCGTCTTACCTGCTGGTGTCTGGTACGGGGGAATTTACTGCTTTCCTCATCCAGCAGCGCTGAATGGCTTCTGTGGCCTCAAGCTCTGGGTGTGAGTTTTGCTCCTGAGAAACCCACCACACTGCTTCAGCTGTGGCCGTCTAGCAGCAGTGGGTTTTCCTTTGTGGCTCTGTTACATAGGTCAGCACAGGAAGGTTTTTTCGGTGGCTACTGGGCAGCCAACCAGATTTCCTAACCTCAGGGGTGGCTGCTTTTCTATGTACTTTTCTGTCCTATTGTGTTTAGGTTGTTTTCCCTCCATATGAAAGAGGGAAATGCTAATGAACTGGCTGCATTCTTTGTTTCTAGAAGTAATGTGCCTGTAGGAAACATCCCAGCTGAAGAAAAAAGCACCATGAGAAACTGTTCACAGATGTGTTGCAAGGCTTTTACAGGTTGTTCTGTTGTGTCTTCTGAATTGTTTCTGCATTGTATGAATTAATGATAATATCACCTGGGAACAGTGGTTTCTGTGTCTGTCTTGTTTCAACTAATCTGACATGTTGTTTGTAGTGATAAGCATTGAGTTCTTTTATGATTTTACTGTTGCAGGACTTGAACTTGTTCTTCCTGGGCTGTAGCTTTTTCTTGCTTTCCTTCTATAGGCAGAAAATCTATTGCATTTTCTGTGATACCCATTTTCTTCTTGATGTTTTGTTTCCTGTGGGTTTTTGTGCTGCACCCTCAACTTTTTACCTGCGGCTAGCCTACACGTGCCTACGTCCCTCTTGGTCACTTTACACTGCGCTTGTCACACTCGTGCAAAATCTAACCTTGCATCTTTGCTGGTGGGGTGGCACCTTGAATGGTGCCGTGGGGTATGAGCGAAGCAAAAAAATTTCCTGTTTTTAATAATGTTCACGAGGTTTTTCTTCTCTAAAGCCTTTGGCAAGCTCAAAGCTTTCTTTTGTTGCAGTTGTGTAAAATCCCATATGGGGGTGGGAGGACCTCTGTTTATTCTGTTCTCCATCGCACTGTGCATGGGCGTTTACCCTAGCTGTGAGTCTGCTGCTCACACCATCTGCTTGAAGGGTAGCACTGCATATATTGATAACTCCCAGTTTCTGGGGGTTATCTGGGCTAATAACTACTGAATTCAGACACAGGTTCCAATTGAATGATTTGACAAGACACTGTTTTGTTTCTTCAGTTTGTAAGTGTGCTTCTTCAGAAGCTGCAGGACAGCGGAGTCCCCAGTCCTAAGAAGAGAGAGATTTAGAAACAACGGAAAGAATTAAGTCAGTTGTCAGGAATCAAACGTTCCATGTGACATCAACGCTAAACTTGCAACGATTTGGAAGCTGTTCTGTAGTGTGTATAGCGTGTGACATGTATAGCATGTATATAAGCCACAAGGTTTAGTAAGCAGAGGTTTGTCCCAGTGTTGTTGACTGAAAAGAGTCATTGCAACAGAAGGAATATATTCAACTGGGGAACAGAAATAAAGATGAAAAGAAGCTAGTGGTGAGAAGGGGAAAGAAATAATAGTCTAGAAAAAGCCGGGGAAGGAGAGGAGTGTCTGTCTGACCTGTTACATCCTAGAGCTTGCTCTTACAGAATAGAGAAATGGAAATGAAACTCCTAATTACAAGTCCTAAGGGGACATTCCTACCCCCAAAAATCTGGGAAAGAAGTTAGACACAGAAGTGAGAGGTGCCGAGCATGTTAGTGGGGAGTAGAAATAGAACTGCAAAAGTACTGCCATGGTTTATTTTTCCAGTGCTCTGAACTCCCTTCAAACCCTCAACATGAATTGGCCTGGATTGCATTTTCACTCAAGGTATAACAACAAAACATGTTTTGAAAATGAGTATTTACTCATGAGGTATTACTCCAATCATTTTTGAAATTAAGTCAGAACAAGTAGCTGTCATACTCTGAAATCATATGCTTGTTTAAGTGGACCGTACAGTGTGAGTGATGCAGTAGGGCTTGCTGGGTTGAGGTTTCTAGCCACACAAATGTCTTGCCCTGTAGGTGTCAGCACTTCTCTTGTTATTGTATTGACTTCCAACAACAGGCAGCATCAGGAAAAACAGTGGATTTGTGGGGTTTTTTTTTGTTAAAAGTATTCTTGAGGTGGATGTTCTGTGCCAGTGAACACTACTGAACTAATGCAATTTTATGTAATTAACAGCAGAGCTCTGCTTACTCGATACAGAGGCTTCAGAAAATAGACTTGATTAAAATGTTACTTGCAGAATACTATATAGCTGTTTATAAAACTATCTAAATAATAGGACTAAGCCTTTGGCAAATATTGATATGACATTAATCAGTTGTAATGAACTTGTTGATTCCATAAGCATTGCCATATATGACAGCATTAGCTCCCAGTTAGCCAAGTTCTGGCTTTCGAAGCAGAACTAGGAACCTCTGAGGGAAGGATGGGGTACAGGACTTTGTTACTCCGTATGTGCAACTGGTTCACATTCACGTACGTTTGTTTGCTGTAAACCCATTGAGGGCAGACTTCCTCTAACTTGGCTTTCCTGGAGGACTCAAATCCAGCTCTGGAGAGGTGGTTCAGCTCTGAGTAAATGTGTGGGACTCGAGTGTCTGAGCAACCTGGGGAACCTGGGTCTGAGACACCTTGGAAATAGAAGGAACGTGGGTTTAGCTCAACTCTGTTTACATAAGACTTTTAAAAATCGTGATTTGGCGGGCTGAAGAGTGAGTTTGAAATGTCTTCTTAATGCATAGGTAGAATATCAGCATGGAGCATCCTTTGTCTTGGGCCTGGTACTCCCTCAGGTGCCTGGCAAGTCTGACAGTACTAGTGTAGCAACTTGATCCAGAAATAAATTGGGATTTCTATTCAGAAGACAGCTGAAGCTCGGTTCTGTGATGTTCCTTGCACTTGTTGCTCTGCATAGATCCTGACTGGCAATTTGTCTAGGCTGTCTCTGTATTTCTGACCTTGTGAGTTATCAGAGAGAGCTCTTTTTCTTGGCGCTTGCTTCCAAGGCAGTCCGATAAAGTATTATTAGCTGAATTTCCATACAGCAGTTTCTAAAGTATTAGTTTCTTTGGCTAACAAATCTGATTATGTTGGCTCATATTCTTCATTAGGCCAATGCATCTGAAATCCTTTACTAAACAGATAGCAGGATCTAGAACTGAGGTGCTCTGCATGTTTGTCTTCAGGCTTGCTTTACAGGAGGTGCCGTGGGGTATGAGCGAAGCAAAATGAATTAAAGTAGAGCCAGTTCCCCCGGACAGGATGGTCTGGAGACAATCTTTTTTGACTTGCGTTCATGCACTGAAATAATGAATTTATCTATGTCAAGCCTGTGGACTGAGCTGATGGAGCCAGCAGCTCCTGGGGATGTTGTTGAGCTTGTTATAAGTGAGGGGAGTTGGGCAAAGGCAGCCTGCCCTGTGCAAAGCCAGCAGCAGCAGAGAGCTCAGTCTTGGCTACAAAATACACCCTCGAGGCCGCATAGATACACGAGGTGCCCGAGTCAACCTCTCTGCTTATGGAAGCAAGTGGAGGGCTGAAGTCGCAGAGACCCAGGTAAATCAGCTTGTGCCAAAGGAGGCACCTCTGTGAAGCCGCCGGAGGACACCTTCTCTGCACACTTTGTGTAAACTCGAACTTCAGACCAGCAAAACTGGAACTGGTTCGGAACTTTTTACAAGCAGTCCTGGATAGAAAGTGCTGATTTGCTGACAGGGAACTTCATGGGCCTGAGATGCCTGTATGTGTACGCTGCCGCTGCATCCTTTTTCCCTGCAGCAGGGAGATGTCTGCAGGGCACTCAATCCCTGCTCTGAACCAGGTGTGCCACTACTCTGAAGTGGTATGCTCTTTGCTCTAACTAGAATAATTCATAGAAATAGCTGCATACTATGGAAAAAAAATCTGTAGCCCGCAATTAGGGGGAAAAAAAAAAAAATCAGCATCCCATGTAGAATTGTTTATAGTCCTTGCCCTGAGTTGGGCAGGACAGCTGCTTTGTTTATCAAGGGAAAAATCTAGTTAATGCTTTCTTAGGATGCAGAACAAACTGTTACTTTTTTCATAAACTGATTTTTAACTCCCAGCCAGTGGTACCACTGTCCTGCTGATACTGGAAAAGTACCAACTGCTGCCTGACAGGGTTTTAATAGGATGCAAATAGCAGGCAGGGCTTCTCCAACAGAGAGCAGTCTTGCATTTAAAAAACCAAGAGACTAATCTGTTGCAAAGAAGTGCTGTTGTGGCTGCTCCTCCTAGGTTAGGAGAGAGAACAGCTACTCAGAAACTCTTGATTTTAGAAAAATGTACGTTTGTTTTTCTAACCAGGTCCTCTCCTCTCCTATCCCTGTTCCTGGCTGAATCTCCGTCTGCAGAGCGCAGATGAGCTGCTTGTGAAGGTGTGAAGTTTCTGACTGCAGCTCCTGGCTTGGCTTCTCACTTTTACTTCGTCTTTGCAAGTGCTTACAGGGCAGAAGCAGCTTCTCGCCGTGTGCTGCTGCGGTGCCTGCTGCAGTGGTCCCTCGCTGTCGACCGAGGACCCCGGGAGCTACCGGCATGGTGTGCCCGGCAGCCCACGAGCCGCATCCCCACCTGGCCGATTGCCTTTTCTCAAAGGTGATGGCTGGTGCTCTGCAAACAGTCCAGCTGCCAGCCTCTGCACGCTCTCGCTTGCAGTCAGTGTGAATACACCCATGGGGCAAAGACCGTCACTCCCTTTGCGCTTAAAAGGGACGCCTGGACCACTTCAGCAGCACAGCCCAAGTGGACGTCCCCAAAAGCAGAGTTTTTTCCCTGTGTCCAACCCCTTTGGACCATCCCACATTAGCAAAATGGGGCTGGACTCCTTGTCGCTCTTGCAGTGGGGTGGCTGTTGGCTGGCTTGCTGCAAACCTAAGCTGGTTGTGTAGCGGGTGGATTATCTTATGTCATTTGTAGACAGGTTTCCCCTGGACTCTGGGTTATTTGTGGGGTTTTTTGGTGTTTGGTTTTTTTTTTTTTTTGGTGGGCTAACGGTCAGACATAGAGTGGGTAATATTTTGTGGGAGGAGGGAAGGGGAGAAAGGAGGAAATGATTCTTAGTGTGGAGATCTTATTAGACCTTAAGAAAAAAACCTTCAGAATTCTTAATGCTCTTAATAGATCTCCATTTGCTTGAGTAAGGAAGAACTCAGGTGGATTTCCTAAAATATCTAGATGATCGGTTTAGTTTGATTAAATACTATGTGGTCTGCCACTGAAGAAAGTTGCCATGATGGAAAAAAATCTCCCCTTCTGAGATTAATTAGTCTGTGCTGAGATCAATGAGCAGCACTGGTGAGGTGATTCAAGGGAAGGAGTCTGACACTGGGGTACCTCTGGGCTCTTAGCAGGGTTGCAGAGGAAGAAGAGTAGAAAGAGATGGTACCACGCAAGTGGGGGGACTTGCAGGAATTTTACTGCTGTCACTGCTGCATTCCACCCTGGGACTGCTGGGCCAGGATTGCTTTTGCAGATCTTTCCACTCCATTTCCTCCGGCTCTGCTGTGAAACCCATGAGTTGCTCTGTCTTGCTCTTGCAGCACGTTTCAGCTCTTTGGAAAGGGTTTTTCCCCGTGGCAGAGCTGCGCTGTGTCTGTCAGCCGAGGCTCCCGCCTGCACCTCGCCGCGCCTTCACCGTTCTGGACGAGAAGGGATGGAGGTGAAATGTGTCCCAAACCGCTCCTGAACATCCCGGGGTCCTGACACCTCAGATGGCTTCAGAAGGGTCCGTGTGGGGACCTGGGGCCGCAAGGGACAGTTGGGCCACTGTGCAGCTGCAGCTACTGCGTGTTCAATAACCAGCAGAGAGGGCTCTGCTGGAGCTGTGCTGCCTCTGAAAGAAGAAACTGGCTCCTGAAGGTATGCCCTGATACCTGAGGGTCTCAGAGCTGCGAAGCTGTATGCAGCCGTTACGTTTGGAAGGATTGCTCTGTGCATGAGAACAATTAAGCCTTGCAGAACGTTAGAAGACATGGAGGGTTACATGTGGGGAAAAATGCAGCAAGCTTTTTTTTTAATGCCATGGACTCCTTTTAACTATTATGTTGTATTTGTGTCACTGAAATACGTCTTTCCAATCGTAATCACCATAAAGTTCAATTTTTCTAGAGCAGGGAATTGAATGGCATCTTGGGAAGAGGGTAATTAGGCTTCAAAGCAGAGTTGTGATTCTGGAATAAGGTTATTTTAAATCTGGGATTAGGTGCCCCCATGGGGGAGTTCTTCTGGCGTACCTGAGCTGCCTGATCACTCTACTGGCATATTGCTTGCCCCTTCCTCTGTCCTTGTGTGGTTTTACAGGTTTCATCTGCTTAAAGTTTACTTTGTAGTACATTATGGTCCCCAAGGTCTAAAAATAGGAGCTAATTAAATAGCAAGCTTCAAACTGCCAATCAAACTTTACTTGCACATGGAGGGAAAAATGACAGAAAACCTTCAAATGCTTCAAAGAAGTCATCAGATGAGTCTACCTGTCAAATAAGGTTTGGGTTTTTTGTTTGTTTAAATCCTCATACATGTCTGGTAATAACTGTAGCTATCCTGGGCCAGGCTTAGCTTGTGGGGGGAAGGAGATTTTGCAGAACTGGGTTCCTATCTCTAAACTAGTTTTGACTTTTGCAGATAAATTTATTGGCAGATGGGATGCAACTGCCCCTTCCTGCCGCCCGTCCCCTGTTCCTCAGTGAATTTCTGCCCCGAGGAGCTTTGCAGAGGTTGGACACCCTGTAGAGTTTGCTCGCTGCGCAAAGCTGTTCCGCAGGGACCCGTCTCTGCAGAGGCTGGTCCAGCCCTGCTGATTTCAACCTGATTTAATGGATTATTAAGAAGGTGGTTCCAGCTCCTGAGCTCGCCTGGTCGTAAGTCAAAGCAGCGGCGTGGCTGAAATGGTGGCCAGATGGGGCTTGGTGGTGGTGGCTTTGTGGACAATGCCGCTGTGGGTGGCTGCTGTGGCTGAGATGTGCATGAATTGGGTGTGTTTGTGTTCCCGTTCCTTCGGTTTTTATAGTCATTTTTACAGTTTTTCTTTTAAAAAGTGTTTAAAGGAGGAGGGGAGGGAATGGCTTATGACACTGCAGTGTCCATGGATATCACGTCCTACCTGGGAATATTTCATGCTGGGATTTGGCTTTTTGTGGTGGCTCCAATGAGCCAGTTTGCCGTCTGCACTTCTCAGACACCTGACGCATACAGCAGTAGGATGAAAAGGTTTCCTCTTGGGTTCCATAGAAATCCTAGGATAAATTGTAAATCCATATTTTGAGCATGGTTTATATATATTTAAAATGTCTACTGTGAAGAGATACACCTCTTGTCTCCTTGCCATGATCCCATAGCCAGATATCTAATGGTCCCTGACTTCAAAGGCCAGTCCAGGAAAGTGCTTTCTTGAATTATCTGGGGTTATAGAACAATTACAGCGTTGGCTCATTTTACCCTGACAAAATGGTGAAAATTTGCATTTGGGGAGTGCTGTGCAATTCTTACCTGCCCTGATGTGAATGATTGGTGCTGGTGTTTTGTACTGGGGCTGAATTAGGTTAATTTGCTGACTTACTGCTTTGCAGGACAATGAAAGTGGTGTCCCCAGAGCGGGTGTACTTTTTCATGAGGCACGTTGCAGGGAGCTCGGCTGCTTGCTGCCTTTGGAAACATCAGAATAACAGAATCATTAAGGTTGGAACGGACCTTCGAGATCATCAGGTCCAACCGTCAACCCAACACCACTAAATGCCCACTAAACCATGTCCCAAAACGCCACGTCTACACGTTTTTTGAACACTTCCAGAGATGGTGGCTCCACCACCTCCCTGGGCAGCCTGTTCCAATGCCTGACCACTCTCTTGGCGAAGAAATTTTTCCTAATATCCAATCTAAACCTCCCCGGCACAACTTGAGGCCATTTCCTCTCATCCTATCACTAGTTACTTGGGAGAAGAGGCCAACACCCACCTCACCACAACCCCCTTTCTGGTAGTTGTAGAGAGTGATAAGGTCTCCCCTCAGCCTCCTCTTCTCCAGACTGAACAACCCCAGTTCCCTCAGCCGCTCCTCATAAGACTTGTGCTCCAGACCCCTCACCAGCTTCGTTGCCCTTCTCTGGACACGCTCCAGCACCTCAATGTCCTTCTTGTAGCGAGGGGCCCAAAACTGAACACAGGATTCAGGGTGCGGCCTCACCAGGGCCGAGTACAGGGGCACAATCACTGCCCTACTCCTGCTGGCCACACTATTGCTGATACAGGCCAGGATGCTGTTGGCCGCCTTGGCCACCTGGGCACACTGCTGGCTCAGAATGCTGTCAATCAGCACCCCCAATGTCCTGCTTTGGAGCAATGGTGGGAAATGATCGGAAGCAAGTTTCCTTGCAGCAGATCAGTTTGAAAAGGCTGTAGAAACTGATGCTGGCTCTTTTCAGGAGAAAAGGTGTTATCACCAGAAGTAGCATGAATTTCTTTGTTTTGGTCTTTCTAAAGAAGCTCTGCCAAGGTAGACAGGAGTGTAAACACAGATGACACACATCTGACATGAGCTTGGGTAGCTTGTACGAGGGTGGAGCTTCTCCCTGATGCTCCCGAGACTTCACGGCAATTTGTTTCATCTCTGCAGACTGAGGTGCTTTAGGAACAGTCGATGCCCTTCCCTTGGAGGGGCACTTCTGTATGTTGTCGGACCTGGCTCCCAGGTGAGAGGCAGAGCTGAGGGCCGTGTCCATAGCCTGGGACCACAGGGTGCTGAGGGAGAGGCGGTGGCATCCTTTGCAGCTCATCTTCGCTCCCCGCTACGTTCACAGGTGAAGAAACAACAGGTTAAACTGGGCACAGGAGCTCAACTTCTGACGTTAGCCCTGCTGATGGCTCTCACCGGGCCTTTGCAAGCTGCTTCTCTGCCTCTTTTCTTGTCCATGAAATGCAAAGACAACATCACCAGCCTCGCTGAGGGGCCGCGAGGACTCGCCGCCATCATGTCTGTAGAGCGTCTCATGGAGGAGACTGGTGCTGGAAGAGCATTTCTGTTGCCGCAAGCGCAGCCGGGGGAGCCCGGCTGGATTAGCTGTGTGCTTGCTCTCCTGGGGACGCTTTGGCACAGCCGGTGCTTGCCGGGTCCTTGGGCCAGTTGTGCTGAGCTCCCTTCTCCCAGGCTTAAGCTGCTAGCTTAAACTGGGCTTATCTTGGCTCTTTGTAATTTCCCCGGCAGGTTGAGTTTCCCTCAGAGGAGTTCAGCAAGGCAGCACGCAGGGAGGCTGGGCGGGAAGGCTTAGCAGCACGCCTCGGCGCCCCGACCTATTTAATACGTCAGTCTAGTACGCTTAACACCAGCCCATCAGGACTAGCTGGGGCTAGGTACGTCTCCAGCCTGAGGACAACCTGGTGAATGGAGTGATCTTGCACCCTGTTGTTCAGCTGCTCGTGTGTTGCCCGACTCCGATAAACCAAACAAACTGCCCTTTGCGGGTGCTTTCTCATGTGGCCACCCGCTGAGCTAGATGGTGTTTTCATGTAGCTGTGCAGTTCCCAGGTACGATTGCGGAAGGCAGTGCCGAGGTCCCGATGCTTGAGGCACAGTCCATACCCTGATCCTTCTGCACCTCTGTCATGTTAACCGTGAGCTACAGTGGGGTGAAAGAAAAGAACCAGAGAATGGTTGGCTTCGGATGTTTAGAAATTGGAGGTGTCTGGTGGCGCTGAAGGGGACAGGTTTAGTGGCTGTCCATGGGATGCCACCAGTCCCACACGTACAGACCAGTGGGAGAAACCACCCATAGCTCTGTGTGTCCAACCCTGATCTAAATGCTGATGTGTCTTTAGGTAATGAATACAGTCACCAGGACCCCAGTAGGCTTTTTCTCTCCTTATCCAAACAAATCTAAATTTCCATGTAATGATGAATCCATCATGCTAATTACAGCGGAGGGGAAAGGTTAGCTCTGTCTGCCAACAACACATCTGCATTGCTGAGGTACAGGTCAGACCCAGGAAAAATTTATTTCTGCTGCAGATCTGTATTTAATCACGGTAGCAGTTCCAGGATTTATTATTATAAGAGCACAGACACCTTCCGTTAATTCATATTGTGTTGCTGTGCCGGTCGCACATGGGCTCGAGACTTCAGTGCTCACTGGCTTCTCAGGCTGCGTGAGGCTGCCTACGGTGGGTGATGTGAGGAGCGGGCTCAGGGCAGAGACGTGTTGCAGTTTTGGGGGGAGAAAAAAATGCTTAAGCCCAATGAAAATGAATTAAGTTCTTCTGAGTTTTGGGATGTCTTATTAATAACTAAAAATAGAGCTTCAACTCCGACAACTACAGAATCATGCTGTGTATCAAGTAATTTTGCTGCAGGCTTACCTTTGCCCTAAGTGGGACAGAAGAGAATGACGGTGACTACATTGTACATTGTGCCATTTAATTTATAAATAAAAAATATGTAGCCTACCAGGGATCTTGCTATGAGCAGTATAATAAAATATATAATAATGATGATAATGGTACTTCACCCCTGAAGGCTGCATTTCTAAGGAATTATGACAAGGTCAGAAAGGTCTTGCGGCTGGCGCTGTGGTGTTTGCATGGTAGCTGCAGGACGCAGTCTTGGTGCTCTAGAAGCGATGGAGATCCCTTCCCTGGCTGACTGCCAGAGCCCTCGCCAGGGCTCGAGTCCGCAGAAGGTCAAATGCGGGTGAATGAATTTGCCGTAAATTTGCAAACTTGACTGAACTTACAACTTTAACTGCCCAGAAACCTACTGGAAGGTTTTTCTGCATCCTGCATAGCAGGCACAGCCCCGTCTTTGCTGTGAAGAGCTCTACCCAACATTGCCTGCCGCTGCTGAAACCTAGGAGGGGTCTGATGGATAATTTTGAAGCTGGTGGGGAAGTTGCGTGTGTATCTGTGTTACGTGCATCCATAGTGCCGCATATGTGTTCTCTCCTTCTACGCCCTCTCTCCCTGCTCTGAAGGGTGTCCCCTGTCAAATGCCTCTGGAGGAAATGCTCTCAGACGCGTGAGTCTCTACGTGTGACATGCAGAAAAGCCTCCCAGACTAACACCCTGTCAGAGACCCTCCTCGGGGGATCCATGTCATCTGTTTCTGTCACATACTTCTGAGGCAGATCTTAAATATATAAATTCATAGCAAAAATTCCTCTTTGTCCCACTGGTAAGTTCATTAAAACTCCTATACTGAAATACTGAAGAACAAAGAAGAAACCAGAGGTGTTAATGAATAGCTTGGAGCTAATTGAAGTCTAAATCTGGTAATCCTGTGAAAACTGCTCCACTTTCTGTGCTAGGTGCTGCCTCACTGCAAGGCAGATGATACCAAATTCTCATGAAGTGACTAAAATTGGCCAACATGGTCATTGTTCCATGTGCTATTGCAGATGCAGCATTCAAGTGTCCAGCCAGCATAAAATGTGAGACAACTGTGTTGAGCGATTTTTGCCTTTGATTGTAGAATCAGTGACTTACGCTCAGATCATGGGCCAGGATTAGGTTTTCTAAAACACGAACGTGATAATCGAACGCAGTCACATGGCTCCCGGAGGAAACCCTGAAGCTCTTATTATCTGTGGCACCAAGTATGCAGCAAGACAACTTTCTGAATCTCTGTCATTTTCAGCAATAAAAAAATTGTTATTGGTATTACAACTGGTAAAGACAATAAACCATCAATTCACAGTCCAGACCCTTTTTCCTCTTCATTTCAAAGGATGCAAATTATTTTAAGGAAACAGAGAACTGACTTTTGCCAGAGATGCTAACTTTTTCTTCCCCACATGCCCCAGAACTTTCTTTTGCAAATTCTTTAAATACTTTTCACAGTCAATTAGAATTATTCTTATAACAATTTATGATGGTTCAGCCTGGTGTGGCAAAACACACAAGTGGGCATTTTGCTAAGTGACTGTAATAGCACGAAACGTGGGATCATGCTTGGTTTGAAGTTCAGGTATGTGACTCCACTTCTTGCTGGGTTTAAGTTTATGACGGCATCGCTGTACACAGGTGACACTTTCCACATATTATGCTGGCTGCCTTCAGGGCTAGGTAACCCTTGTGAGTAAAAGGCTGCTGCTCTGATTTCTGCTTGATTTAAGGTCTTGCTCCTTTATTAAAAGTCATTTTGGACCAAGAGCTTGAGGCTGAAGGAGGGGAAGGGCGCTGCTGGGCACGGCAATGTCCACACCTGTGCCCCGGTGTCTTTCTGCACAGCAGAGCCCCAGGAGCTTCTGATTGCAGTTAGTGAAGTTACAGTCGATGGTATGGTCTGCTCTGAGCCACACTGGTGGTGTAATGCAAACATCTTGGACAAGCGCCAGCGCCTCTGGCAAATGCAAGCAGAAGATCTGGCATCGGTGGTGCTGTGAGCACCACGGGGCATCTTCTGCTCTGATACAACTGTAACTGCCTACAAAGATAGCGGTAACGCGGTCAGAAATGCCATGGGGTTTCGTGGTTGTCCAAGACTCGTGCATGATGTCTTTTCTGTGCCAAATTTACCCTCATCCACGTTGTAGTGGTAAAGAAGGGCAGACCTGTGAAGTTCTTGAATGACTCAATTGCGATGTCTATGTTGTAAAGATGATGAAGGAAGAAACAAGTGAAAAAATGCAAAGAAGTCTGTGTGACATTCTTAAAATGGCAGGTCAGGGAGATGTTCGTTGAGCTTTTGAATGGTTTTGGCTGAAAGCACTTGGGAAGGCAGCAAGGAGCTTACCAAAACTGAGCTGAGCATCTCCATGCTGAACAGCAGTGAGGGTGCTCAAAGCATGAAGGGGGTCTGAAAGACTCGTCTCCATATGGGACTGAAGATGCCAGACTCATGAACAATATTTTGTCATTGTAATTTGAAAGTTTACCATAGTGTCTGCAGGTGTCAGCTGAGCTTCATGGCATTTTGCTGTTATATTTAATATTTGCTTTTCTTTTTACTGTAGATATTTGACTTCCCAGTGTGACTCAGTGAACCAGCTGCCCTGGACTCAAGTTGATACTTCAATCAGAAAATTCTGATAGCAAACTAATGGGAATTAAAACCCAAACCAGATATACGATGCATAGTCATACTACGTGAATTTATATCTTTAAAACTTATTACGCCGTTATTTTATTATTAAACGAAATATATGATGCATAGTCATGCTACGCCAATTTATATCTTTAAAACTTGTTAGACTGTTGTAGACAAAGGACTTCAGTATGGTTTGTATGTTGGTTTTATGCACAGGAATATTAATTTGCATTATCTGTGTTAGCAGCTCCTGGATGGAGTTGCGTTTCTGAGAATGGGAATGCAGAACGGATCTGAGAATGCAGAAAGGATTGGGTTTAGTATTTGTCTACAAAAAGAGTAATATTTAAGTGACTGTCTTCCCCATGGTGTTTAGTTGCTGCCCAACACCTGCTGTCTGTAAAGATTTGGCTCTGATGCTGGTGCCATAGTTCTCTACAAAGTGTTCAAGAGCTGTACAGGGTGCTGGTGTTTCTGTAAATGGATTTTCATTATCTGCTCAGAAGAGGTTGAAAAGTCACTGAATTAGACTCTGGAAGAGCTGTTCTTAGTTTTACAGATCATTTGAGCATGACGCTTGCTTTTTCCAAAAAGACAAATACCTGAAATGAAAATTTTAACAATAATGGAGCTCTTCTATTTTGAACAACAACAAACCCCCACATCTGCATAATGTTTTCAAGTTAGACACAAAACTTTGCAACTTTTAGAAATTTATTGAGTTGCAATTGCAAATCAAGCTGGCAGGTGTCTTATGTGGTTGAAGCAGATATTCAGTGCTGAAAACGTAGAAACATGTTTTGAACATGAGCCGGCAGTGTGCTCAGGTGGCCAAGGCGGCCAAGAGCATCCGGGCCTGTATCAGACATAGCATGGCCAGGTGCCCCTGTACTCAGCACTGGTGAGGCCGCACCTTGAATCCTGTGTTCAGTTTTGGGCCCTTCACTACAAGAAGGATGTTGAGGTGCTCAAGCGTGTCCAGAGAAGGGCAACGAAGCTGGTGAGGGGTCTGGAGCACAAGTCTTATGAGGAGCGGCTGAGGGAACTGGGGGTGTTCAGCCTGGAGAAGAGGAGGCTGAGGGGAGACCTTATCGCTCTCTACAACTACCTGAAATGGGATTGTGGCGACGAGGGTGTTGGTCTCTTCTCCCAAGTAACTAGTGATAGGATGAGAGGAAATGGCCTCAAGTTTTGCCAGGGGAGATTTAGATTGGATATTAGGAAAAATTTCTTCGCCAAGAGGGTGGTCAGGCATTGGAACAGGCTGCCCAGGGAGGTGGTGGAGTCACCATCTCTGGAAGTGTTCAAAAAACGTGTGGATGTGGCGCTTTCAGACATAGTTTAGTGGGCTTGGTGGTGTTGGGTTGATGGTTGAACTTGATGATCTTGAAGGTCTTTTCCAACCTTAATGATTCTGTGATTCTGTGTTTAGGAACCTGAGTTGCAGTCAAAGGTCTGTCGGCAGTAGCGATACTATACCAATACTTGCTTCCACTGAGTACCGAGGTGAGAACGGCCATTTTCAGCAGTAGGAAGGTTTTCTGAAGTATATTTACCTACCTGAATGTCACGTCTCAAGCGATGATATGGGAGAGAAAAGCCGGAGTGACAGCTCCAGTGTTAGACCCTGCTCACACTGGGACGTCAGCCCTGGGAAATGGTAGTTAAAACGTCCCCTCGCGGGTCTGTCTGACGTAGGGTATTTATTGTCGTGGCTGTGGAGGAAAGCACGCAGCCCTGTTTGCGTCCTGAATTTGACGTGCAGGCAGAGGCGAGGTGTGGGGGACGATGGGGTGTCTGGCGGTGGACCGAGAGGGCAGCTGGCAGGTTTCTAGTGGGGATGGGGCTGTTCTTTCGCTTGCCCAGTACAGGCAGGGACTGAGATTGCTCCCCTGCAGCAAATAATGTCCTGTGTGTGTAGTTGTCCCGTGGGCGTGCCACTTGCTCTTCCCCAACTTTGAGCTTGGTTCCAGCCGAGCTGCTGCCCGCCCAGGCAAAGCTCTTGCAAAGCTGAGGAGAAACCAACTTTTCTGGTGTGTTTTGGAGCAAAAAGCGCAAATGTTTTATTGGCTACGACGTGTGTGGCCTCTTCCTGGTGTTACGTGTTAGGTGCCCGATGGATGTTTTTAGTGTCCTCGTGTGAGAAAGAAGCCGTGGATGAGAGCACCACACACTTGTGTTTTCTAGTCTGTGTTTTAACTGTGCTTCCTCCCTTCGTAATTCCTTGCTATGGGAATTACGGCTGAAAAGGTGTTATAGGAGAAACAGGGTCGAGACAATTTGTACCTGGGAGTATCAGATGTTTCATTTTAGGGTGCCGTAAGCCCTTCTTTGGAAAAAACTCACTTGAAGGTCTTCCTTTGATCATATTAATTTGTTTTGAAATAGGTAGAATTTCTCCGTCATCTCAATCTCTGAAAACTGGAATGGTTTTTACACCTGCGTGGCTGGCTACGGAGGAGGAGGGTCAGCTGCCGTGCCGCCCACATCTTCTGCCGTGCCGCGTCCCTCTCGCAGGTGCGCTCTGCTTTTGCCAGCTCCTCCTCGGGATGAATGCAGACAGCAGAAAAAACCCGAACTATCTGTGTTCTGCTGCTCAGATTTATCTAGAGATTTCACCCTTACTTGATTAAAAAATTTGCAAACCAATGTCCAGTCCTGCACAAGGAGTAGGATGGTAAAAAGATCATGCCTGCACCAAACCCTAACTCATTTTTTATCACTCATTTCAAAGACTACAGGTAAGTGGTATTTTCTAGAGAAATTGAGTTAATCTTTTTTAACACAAGGCATAAACCATAAAATTATTGAGGCAATTTTATCTAAGAAAGGAATAAAAATGCTCACATTAATAGCAAAATGCTTATTTACCGTGGTATGTTATGGTTTATGATCATCCCTGAAAGAATCATCATAATATTTTAAAAAAATTCAGGCTGAAACATCACCCCATTTCCTTCCTGATGCAAACAAACCAGTTAAAGCTGAAGACTGGACCTGAGATGCTCTGTTTGAATGACATATTTTGGACAAATAGTTTACCTGTTGAAAACATACAAATAAAGTGGGCTTTTTTTTTTTAACTACTTGCTGATTTCATCTAAATATATTCCATTGTGAGATGTTTTGCCTAGACTTAGATTTGAAAGGTAAAAAAAAAAAAAAAATCATACTAAAATAGGCATTTCATTCAATCCCAAACTAGTCAAGGTTATATTCTTCCCCTGACCAGCAGAACTGAACTGGTCCTTTCCTTTCTGTTGGTGATGCAAAACGTGAGACAGCTGTGAGGCCAGCAAAACGTGAGACAGCTGTGAGGCCACAGCGTGTTCCCTGGGGCTGCGGCATCCGATGGAGATCGGTGCCGGCTGCTCCTCGGTGGAGAGTCCTACCGGGTCTAGAGGTGCGATGGTCTTGCATGGATCTGTGGAAGTTGCTGCTTTCAGGGTCTTTTAAGGGAAGAGGAACCGCATTAAATTCGCGGGGCCAATTTCCTCTTCTCCAAACCCTTTTGATTCAAATGCCACCACGGGAGCATCCCTGCGGGAGGGCAGGGAGGGGTGCTCGGCCAGGGCTGCTGCCGTGCCCCATGCCACGGGCACCGCTGTGGTGCCCACGCCTGGTGGAGCAGCGGCCGCCAACCGCGGTCAGCTGGCGTGAGCTGGTCGGGGAGGCCAAGTGCTAAACTGAGATTGCAGCCATCGATGTCAATAGGTTTTTCTGTTGGAGAGATGTGAAGGACAAAAAGGTTTTGACTCTAGGTAATCATTCTATTTTCTTGACTTTTCGAGCAGCAGTGCTGTGTCTGCGTATCGTCTGGCTGATACCTGGAACAACGATATTTCGGAATAAGGAGTAAAGACTTAGATGAAAATAGAAGGGCAGAAGTGAAGGGATTTCCTAATTAGAGTGGTCCCTACCAGCCTTGTAGGACTGACTCATACATCACATCAATTTTATATATGGCATTGTGGTGGTCAAATGATTCCTTTTATTTTAGAGGAAAAGAGCAGAGATCTGGATCATCACACTGCAATGAAGAAATGTTTATTTTCTATTTGCGCTGAATGCAAGATTGCTGAAACACTCCAAGGCCAGTAAGGAAACCATAATAGAGAGTTCACCAGGAGTAACCCAGGTAAAGTGATCTGTAACAACAAAAGAGGCAAAATGTCTCTCAATGCACCAGGTTAGTTCCAAAAATAGCTTGCAAATTCCTGTGTCTGGTAGTTTCAAATACAGCATAGCATAGTTTGAAATGGCTCTTTGTCAGAGAGTGAGCGTATGTCTAAATAGACACACAAAATGCACCGTGGCCTGCCTTTCTGGCAAATATTTGGTTAAATGGATGTTGCTGGGAATGTGACCTGCTCTGCTGTTGTTGCCACGAAGGATTTGTCATTGCAAGTTAGAGGACAAAATGGTTTGATGTTTCCAAAGAGAGCGGAAAAATCCACATGCCTGCCCCTAGTGCTGATTGCAGGAGAGGTTTATCCCACTGTCAGCCAAAA
>NW_010534314.1:15304-19520 GCF_000687285.1 Phaethon lepturus | reverse complement strand
CTGCTGTATACTTGGATCAGGGTAAAAAAACCCCACAAATGTTATCTAACTGGATGCTGCAGTCGTTGCAGTATAACGGGGCAGGTAACATAAATACAAGGTCTAGTTTCAACCGCTCTAACCCGTATTTGTAGGGACCCTTGCAGGCCTGAGTTATTCAGGTAACTGCTGACAAGATTCAAGGCTGAATTTATCTCAATATCATAAATTCACCGGAGCTTTTAAAAACACAAGAGATCAGGTGACACTGGTCTTCAACCAGACATGTCACCCCTGGTTTTTTTTGGTTTTGGAGGTAGAGAGGATGCAGTCATTCTGGAAAGAGAGACTTTGATTTATGAGAACAGCCTGCAGTTAAATAAATCCAGAGAACTATTCTAGTGAAGATGCCCTTAACAACCAGCCCGAGAGCAAATAAAGTGCAACGGGAAAAGTCCAGCATCCTGGGAATTACCGTCAGGAAAAATAAAGATGGTTGTACCTTTCTTGCAGGCAAACTGGTTTTGGAAGTAGCTGACCTAAAAATAAAACAGAAAAAAACCTGTCACCACCCCTCAAAGTCTTGCAGGGCGCATTTGCTCTGCGTTCAGCACCTGACTGCCTGTTCGTGTGCTCTGCTGCCGTACTGCCGTCCCGGGCTGCCCGGGGCCGGCCGATCCTGTGCCGTGGCAGCCTCGCACCCGAGGGACGGGGCTGGCAGAGACCCCAGGTCCTTTTGGTTCGCATTTTTCTCTCTTTGGAGAAGACGGTTGCCTGCCAGCTCCGGACTCAGCCCGGACTCAGCCCAGCCGAGGGCAGCGAGCCTGCGGCTGGTGGAGGTCCACTGCGGCTGCTGCAGCTGCACGGTGCGTGCGCTGGCTCGGGGAGCTGCTCCCCGGCTGCCCCATGAATATACTTGATGTATATAAAGCAGAAGAAAAGTTCAGGAGAGACTGAGACTCATGTTTCCTCCTCTTTTCATTTTTTCCTAAACTCACAGCGTCATGATTAGTGCATCCAGGCAGGACGCAGCAGGCTCACCTCCCGGTCGGGTTCCTGTCAGACAATGACTTGACCTGGCATTTCCCACATTTTTATAGAAATACCTTCGCAGGTGTTGAGCATCAACACTTCATCGTGGAAAAGCTTCAATTGCTGTACAGGGACTCCAGGAGAAATGCCTAGGGCTTTTGGAAATAAATGTAATTTCAGATTAGTAACTGGCTTTATCCTCTGATAGGTGGATATATGGCTCCTGAATATATGTATTATATGTATATATGTCTTGTTCCAAGACACGGCTTTATTTGCAGCCTGTGGTCAGAGCTCTCTGTGTGTTCCTGATGCTGCAGCTGAGTTTCTGTAGCTGTGGTGGAAATGGATCTCTCAAAGGATGGGACGGGGGCTCTGCTGCTGCAGCTTTTGGGAGAAAAAGGGGGAAAGCAGGCGAGCTCTGGGCTCTGCCTGCAAAGGGTTCTTTACTCAGGAAGAAAGCAATTAAGTGACAAAGGATTTTGGTTATTCTTTGCAAAAAAGTCAAGTTTTCTTCCCACATGTTCTGTATTTGTGTGAAAACACAATGACAGTTAAATGAGCTTTGTTAAATCTTTCGGAAAACACGTTAGCTGTGGAGTAGGCAGAGGAGTTAAAGTCTAGCATTTTCGCTGCAGAAATTCCTACAAATACAGAGTTCTGCAAATTTATGATTCCTATAAGTAGTTGCTCATTTTTGCACAGAGAAACGAGTGGCTGTTTCAAGAGCATTTCTCACAGTTTCAAGAGCAAATCTCACAGATCCTGAACATTCTTCTCTTCCATCTGAAATAATTTTTCTCTCATTACCAAATAGGAGAAAAAAAATATATAATATATATATAATGTATATACATATATATGTATAAATGTGACTTTTAAAATCTGCTGGTTTTTTTGTGAAGGATCAGCTAATTATTTTAAAAGGTTCTATACAGAGAAGACAAGATGCAAGCTTTTGGGGACAGCTATAACTTTCTTTCATCAGCCCATTTCCTGGGTATAAGTGGTTTGAAAAATTGCCCCTGGATATGAAACCCTGTACGAGAGCAATCCAGGTCTCTGTTTCACAGAGATTGCAGAAAAAGCAAAGGCTGTACGTGCTCAAATGCTGATGTAAGTTAGTTATATCACAGCTGACTGACAGCTGCATTTCCAATTTCACAGAATCACAGAATCATTAAGGTTGGAAAAGACCTTTAAGATCAATAAGTCCAACTGTCAACCCAACACCACCATGTCCCAAAGTGCCACATCTACAAGTTTTTTGAACACCTCCAGTGACGGTGACTCCAACACCTCCCTGGGCAGCTTGTTCCAAAGTTTCACCACTCTCTCCATAAAGAAATTTTCCCTAATATCTAATCCAAACCTCCCCTGGTGCAACTTGAGGCCATTTCCTCTCGTCCTATCTCTAGTTACTTGAGAGAAGAGACCAACACCCACCTCACCACAGCTAGAGAGCGATAAGGTCTCCCCTCAGCCTCCTCTTCTCCAGACTGAACAACCCCAGTTCCCTCAGCCGCTCCTCATAAGACTTGTGCTCCAGACCCCTCACCAGCTTCATTGCTAGTTTTGCTTTTTCAAAAAAACCAATTTCTCAATTCCAGAAACTCAATTTTAATGATTATCACAGTGCTGCTTGGGTTTGTTTTGTACTAATTAAGTTTTGGCATTTCTCAAATTTGTGTTAGTATCTTTTTATAATATTAATCATAGAATCATAGAATAGTCTGGGTTGGAAGGGACATTTAAAGGTTATCTAGTCCAACTCCCCTGCAACGAGCAGGGACATTTTCAACTTGATCAGGTTGCTCAGAGCCCCGTCCAACCTGACCTGGAATGTTTCCAGGGATGGGGCATCTACCACCTCTCTGAGCAATGTGTGCCAGTGTTTCACCACCCTCATTGTCAAAAATGTTTTCCTTACATCCAGTCTAAGTCAACCGTCTTTTACTTTAAAACCATTACCCCTTGTCCTAATGCTACAGGCCCTGCTAAAAAGTCTGTCCCCATCTTTCTCAGAAGCCCCCTTGAAGTACTGGAAGGCTGCAATAAGGTGTCCCCAGAGCCTTCTCTTCTCCAGGCTGAACACCCCCAACTCTCTCAGCCTGTCCTCACAGGAGAGCTGTTCCATCCCTCGGATAATTTTTGTGATTCCAGCCCTCCTCTGGACCTGCTCCAACAGGCCCATGTCTTTCCTGTGCTGAGGGCTCCAGAGTTGGACTCTACTCTAGGTGGGATCTCACCAGAGCAGAGTAAAGGGGCAAAATCCCCTCCTTCAACATGCTGGCCACGCTGCTTTGGATGCAGCCCAGGACACTGGTTGGCCTTCTGTTGCAATAGTGTGTGTAACAAGTTGTAACCAATCATGAGTGTGTGCGCAGTGACTAAGCGAAAATTATGATATATATTGGAGTCAGACAAGACAATAAGGGCTTCGGAATATAACTCTCATAGAGTTGTGAAGTCCATCCTTCTCCCGCACCACGTGACTGTTCACATGGGCCATTACTCGAGCTTGTCCAGGACCCTCTGGATGACAAGTCCCTCAGGCGTGTCAACCGCACCACTCAGCTTGGTGACATCTGCAAACTTGCTGATCATGCAATTGATCACACTATGTCATTGACGAAGATATTAAAGAGTACTGATCCCAACATGGACCCCTGAGGGACACCACTCATCACTGTTCTCTATTTGGACATTGAGCCATTGACCACTACCCTCTGGATGTGACCATCCAACCAATTTCTCATCTACCGAAGAGTCAATCCATCAAATCTGTATCTCTCCAATTTATAGAGAAGGATGTTGTGGGGCACCATGTCAAAGGCATTACAGAAGTACAAAGAGATGACATCTGTAGCTCTTCTCTTGTCCACTGATGTGGTCACTCCATCCTAGAAGGCCACTAGGTTGGTCAGGCAGGACTTGCCTTGGTGACTTGCCCTTGGTGAAGCAGTGCTGGCTGTCTCAAATCACCTCCCTGCCCTTCATGTGCCTTAGCATAGCTTCTAGGAGGAACTGCTCTATGATCTTCCCAGGCACAGAGGTGCGGCTGACAGAACCCCAGGTAGTTCCCAGGGTCCTCCTTTCTATCCTTTTTAGACATGGGTGCAGTGTTTCCCTTTTCCCATTCTCCAGGGAGTTCACCTGACTGCCATATGACTTTCCAAATATCATGGAGAGTGGCTTTTTGACT
>NW_010534314.1:0-14867 GCF_000687285.1 Phaethon lepturus | reverse complement strand
GGCTTGGCAACTACATCAGTCAATTCCCTCAGGACTCTGGGATGCGTCCCATCAGGTCCCATAGACTTGTGTATGTTCAGGTTGCTCAGATGGTCTTGAACCTGATCTTCTCTTACAGTGGGAGGGACTTTGGTCCTCCCGTCCCTGTCTTGCCATCCACCCCCTTGAGAGGTGTGGGAAGAGAGACTGCCAGTGAAGAATAAGGCAAAGAAGGTGTTGAGTACCTCAGCCTTCTCCTCATCTGTTGTTACCAGTCTGCCAGTCTTGCTCATCAAGGGGGGTACACTTTCTTTGACCTTCCTTTTCTGGCTGACACACCTGTAGAAGCCCTTCTTATTATTCTTTGTGTCCCTTGCCAAGTTCAGCTCCAGCTGGGCCTTGGCCTTCCCAACTGCATCCCTACACAATGAGGCAGTGTCCCTCTATTGATTAATATCTGAATTTAATATTTAAATTCAAATTGAAAAGCATGGCTAGTAGCCTACACAGTACCTTTTAGGAAACTAATCTAAATGGCTTGGAAACCTCCCCCCCCCATTTTAATTCATATTTATTGAGATGCCTATTTTATCTGGCTTTCAAGTCCCCCGCTCAGTGGATCTTTGTTGCTTAAAATAAAGCATTTTCTTTGCAGGCCAACAAATGTGCTCCCATATCAGGTTCTTCATGACACTGTGTTGATGCTCTGATGAGGTGGGTTGTTTGTGTGTTGATCCTGACAGAGTGTTGGTGTAGTCAAGAACTAGACATCTCTGCTGTGACTTATGGCAGTTCAGAATAGCAAATGTTATCGCTAACTTCATTTCATGCAGAATAACAATTAACAAGGCCTATAATTTGTGCAGCATGTATTTGGTGTGGAAAGTCAATTTAACGGAGGCATATTTCGTCCCATTTACAAATCAAACCCTCCTAATAAACCACAAGTCAAATCACAGGGAGCTTATGGAGATGCTTCATCTCTCATATGCTCTTTTCTTTCCTGGCTAGCAGGTGCTTTGAGGTTGCTCTCTCTGACAGTCTGGACAGAGCGCGGTGAATTGTTGGCTTTAACATCTCACAAAGTATTATAAAAGGGGCACAGAAGTGGCTTGCATAAAAAGAATCATCTCCTCTTCCTTTACCTTTGCCTTCTGTGGTTACTGTATTTTTAGTTTAGTTTGAGGCAGCGATCAGAATGAAGATAACAAACTCCACTGTGAAACAAGTTCATCCTACAACCAGACTGTGTATTTGGTGCTTGGAGAGAGGTGGAGTAATGTATGCCAAACGCAAGCTCCTTTCGGCCCTCGGCTTGGGTTTAAAACTCTGCATTAAAGCCCTGGGGCCAAAAAGCTCTTGTTCATTCTTTTAACTTTCAGTAGGGAAAAGATGCTGCTGCAGAGAGAGCTTGGACCCACGTTTCAGCCAGTTCTGTGCAGGTGATTAAAGATCACCATCACAAAATGAGGGAACAAAATTGTGCAGAGTCAGAACGAACAGGACTCTGGTCGTTATAATTATCCCTATTACGGGTCAACGTGTTGGGGGTCAGGGTCACCTGGGGCAGGTTTTGGGTGCTGCAAAGCAAAGGGTTGTCTCAGTCCCGCCTTTGTCCCTTTGTTCGTGGAGCACAGCCTGAGTTGACTGTCCCTTGCTGGCATCTTCAAGGGCTTCAGCAGTGACCTGTCACGGGGGCACTCCGATGTTCCTCGTATTTCCATTTTGCACTGCTACCTTCTGTGGCTCAGTATGGAGCTGTGGGTTGCCTCAGTCATTCTCTAAAGTGCGAGTTGAGTGGTCTGGGCTCAGTCTGTGTGACCTTACCCACCTCCTGTTTACTTGACCTAATTTTTTTGTAAAATAGAGTTCTTCCTTCCACCTTGTCATTTTGTAAATCATACTTATATGTGAGTGATATGAAAGTGATATGAAAAGCCAAGCCAATGAAGAGAAGGCCATGCCACAGGGTCTGTTTATAGGGCAGCACACTTAGTGAGGCACCCTCTGTTTGCTCAGGTTTTTAAGCTTTTTGGGGCAGGAACTATCCCTCTGCATAGGTCTGAATGAGCCCTAAGATGGTGGCACCCAAATTTTGAGTGGAGTCCTTAAGTAGTGATCACTCTTGCTAAAACAGAGACACTCAAAAATGCTTAGCAGTTGCTGAGGCTATTCAGGGAGATGTAAAATACTTGTCTTTGGGCAACAGAAGCAGCATCTTTCTGAGAAAGAGATTTGAGTGACCAGGTAAAATGTGTGAAGTGCAAACATGGAGCCAGGAGGTACCCACCAGGGGCAAGGCTGGTGGGATCCACAGAGACTACTCTGCTGGGTGATGTTTGCCAGCCTTGCTGTCTCCTCCATGCCCTGATAAGGGAGGTGAGTCCACGGAGCCAGAGGAACGACCGTCTTGGCTTTGCATGTTCCAATCTGAAGTTGCACCTGAAATGACGACTGTGTAAATACACATTTGCGAAAAGCACAAGGAATATTCTCATGGCTGCAGCACTGAAATAACAAGATACTTCCCCCAATGTAGCTGCTTGTTTGATACTGACTCAGGCTGGTCTGAACACACAGTGTATAGGCAGAAACTCAAAGTTATAGCCCAATTTTATATTTGTACCTGGCCTACTGCTTGATAGAAGCTGCACCGCATAATGATCTCAACGGGCTGACAATCAAAAGGAAGCCAAGAACAGAAGAACATCCGTTGCAAGGGGAAAAACTGAGTGCCATTGGCAGAACTGTGTATGGGAGTTTGCATTACATCTCCTTCCCCTTCTCCATGCTATGCCTGAATAATTTGCAATAATTCTGTCAAATTCTCTCATCTCTTAGGACTGATTTGCATGATATGTGGGAATATAAAAAACTCAAACCACCCAGGGGTGGAGTGCCCCAACAGGTAGGACTCAGAGTTACTCCTTTACTTCTCAGCCATAGGTGGTTTTGCTGCACATGTGGACAGGTTTTTCTCTGTAGCCAAATCATGCTAGAAATGGAGGAGAGTATTTAAGAAAAGGCTGAGATTCTCAAGTGATATTGTTCCAACTGCTCAGGATATTTAAAAAAAACCCTAACAGCCCACAATGAAACACACAAAAGGAGGCTTACGATACCTTGCAAAACCTCTGATGATAAAATCACGATAAAACCAAGATAAACCTGGTCATGGAAATACTTGTGAAAAATTTTTAACATTGAGCCTGTCAAAGTAATGACCTTCTGCCCTATCCACTAGGAAAACCCCCTTGCAACTCGCTGCTTTGTATCAGAAAATATGACATTTTCCATCATTAACTGAATTGAGTTAGTACTGACTGAGTCATTTGCAAGAACTAATGAGAGCTGGACACCATATGGGATGCCTAAATCGGGGCCAAGTTATCAGATTTTCAGAAGTGCCAGCGTTGCTATTTGCGAAGATGTTTGCCATGCCTAAAAAGTTAACATAATCATTTGCAAAGCTTGCTTGGTTACAAATTCAATCCTGAATCAACTGAATCAAAAGCTGCCAATTCAGAGGCAGCATTAGTGTTTTCTAGCCCAAGTCAGCTGCAGCCAGTATATGGAGCAGAGAGCTGTTCATGGAGGGAGCCTTTGCCTCCCTATAAAATCAAATGAGGGGGAGAGTGGCACCTCTTATTGGTAAGTGGGACCACACCTGAGAAGTCTCTAACAACTACATTGGGAATTATTTTAGAGGCTGTGAATAACGTGGGGGACTGGGCATTTTAGGGACTGTAGTACCTATGCTAGAGGCTGAAAAGGCTGTCTGTATCTGTCCTTCTGTTGTATTTTGGTTTCTGGAGCTGGACTGCAATGATGTTAGAGCATCAAGAAGAGAGACTGCTACCTATCACTGCTGCAATCTTCTGTTTAAAAGACCTATATGCAGCTTTAAAGCAGAGCTGTATGAAGACATCACCATTCTGGTCTCATTCTGGTTTGAGACATCATGGAAGAAAAGTAAGTAAGGATATGAGATAATATAAAAACCGCTTTGCAAATTATTCCACAGGTATTATGAAGGCAAAGCATTGCAGATAAAATACACGGAGCAATGCCAAATCTCTTAGCAGTGGATGTGCTTAGAAATTTGTGGGCAGGTGTCCATAAATTAATAAAAACACATACTCCAAGCAACGCTCACAAAGCTGAAGCGGGAGCAGTAACAGGGGAGCTGTGCAAGGCACTGATGTTACGTGTTCTCCATAACTGTACAGACAGAGAAGCAAAGACGAGGCTGGGAAAATTAGAATTAATGGCAATCTAGCTTAACAAGGAGAAGTGTTTGTTTTACAAGTGCTTATAGAAGGAATTAAGTCTGTTTAACGCAGAAATTAGGAAAAAGGAGAAAAATCAGGTATAATCAGGGGCTCAGTCTGACTCACACCAATATCAAAAGCATTTCAAAGGTATAACTGTCTTTGCCTTATCAAGCCTGTACTATGGGATAAGGTCTAAACAAGTGAAGAAGCACATGGTATTATAGATGCAATAACTACCTGGTCACGCAAAAGGGGAGAAGTTGTGCAAATAATTCCATGGGCAATGTTAACTTTAAAGCAACTTGTTTGTAGAAAATTAGGTTCAGGGGTAACAGAGGAGGGTAATAAGATGAATTTTGGAAAGGAGAATGAAAGATTACTGTGGGCAATGCTGTGTGAGGTTTTAAAGCACAAAACACTCCCTCATGCATAGGACCAGGCAACTGAGGCTTGGAAGATTGCCTGGAGATGGGATTTGTATTATGGACACTGCTGAGAAGATTCTTTATAAATTTGTTTCTGTTGAAGTAAAAAAAGCAAAATAGGCATCTGCTGACATATGAGCATAAAAATGTCACTCACAGGATTTCAGATGCAATTTAAATGAATAAACTTGTTGTGGATTAAATAAACCCACAGAACATATCTATATGGGATACCAAGAAGTGTAGTTGCTACAAAAAAATTTCTTTCCCTTTTCTAACACAACACAGCTGAGGAAGAAAGCAAACTAACTTTATAATGTTTTTAACTATAATTGTACAGACACAATGGTTTGAATGATTTGTACAGAATTCATGGAGGGAATATCACAGAGGGAAACCAAAACATCTATGTCTGAGCTCCATGGGAAGCTGTAAGAGTGCAAATGAGAAGAAATTTATTTGATTCACATGGGAGACATCTGGCCATGTAAATTCCAGTCTCTCCATACTGTAAGTAAAAGTGAGAAAGGGATGCATGTGAAGCAGAGACATCTCTTTGTATGATACCTTCAAACCATTGGGAAGTGCTCCTGCAGCAGTGGTGGGGGATCCAGGTACAAGACTTTGTAAGCTACATTTGATTTTATTAAATAAAACTAGGTGAAGGACGTGGTTGAAGCTTTGCCTGTGGAGCAGATGGATAAGGTGTTGGTGATCACACTGCAGAGCAGGTCAGTCTGGTGCATATTCACATGATGTCTTTTCTACTTGATGCCAAAATCAAACTCTGCAGAGCTCTTGGGTGGTGTCAGCTAATACAGTATGAGGAAACTGTATTTGTAGCAAGACTATAGTGGTCTGATGTTTTGAGCTGATGTGAACATGAGCTGCACCCTTCATGGTGTTAGTTATTAGATATGTCTTCTTGTTATGCCAGTAAGTGTAATCTTACTACCACAAGACCAAGAAGGTCTATTGGGTCTTTTATTCCACCCTCTTTCATGGGCCATGGCTGCAATGTTAGGTTGCCCTCGTAGATGTCCGCACCTGCATGAGCTGTCTAGAAGTGTGTTAGGCCAGCCAAGCTCTCAAAATGCCTCTTTGCCTCCATTGACCAAGAGGCTCCAGATGACTAATTCACATGTAAACATTTAGACTGCAGACATCTGGAGTTAGGAGAGATGAATCTCACCTCTGTCATCCACATTAGGTGGATAATGACCTAGCAAATTGCGTGACTTGCAACACAAGTCCCTTCTCAGAGGAAAGAGAAAAGAAAACAGAAGAAAAATAGGAAATTTGACAGCAGGTTCAAGTTCCTCCATTTATATTAGAGCTGGCCTGTGCATGGCTGTCTTCACTTTGCACCTTTTTTTGTTAGGTTGGTGGGTAAGAGGGGAAATGGATTGTTTTGAGGTGGAGGTAGGGTGGTAAGATAAGTGAAGTAAAATGAGAGAGAGCCTCTGCAAAAATGACGGTATTTTGGAGACTAACACTGTGTGTGCGTTCAGCAGAATTACAAATATTGCTGCTGTAAAGCAGCCATGTAGTCGGTGCGTTTGAGTGGGAGAAGATACCAGTGTTGTAGGAATTACAGCATGGGCTACAGAGATGAACAGATCTTTGCCATGTTTGTTCCTGGTGCCTGAGCACAGCGAGTCAGGGGGGAAAAAACAGAGCACTTAAGGCTGTCGTGTCAGGAAGTCAGAAATGTGCCTGAAGGAGCATCATGACTACATAGCACCCATGTCCGTGGGTGCTCAGCATCCAGGCCTGCAAGGTGCTGAGCACCCGCAGTCCTGTTGCAGTCACAGGGAGCAGACTTTGCTGAGCAGTCCAACGTGCTTCAGCCCATAGATTTCACAGTAGCACAGACCTTCTCCTTGCCCCTGTCATAACTTGTGCTGGAATGTGGTGCTCAGAGCTTCCTGCGGTGGACAAGAAGGCTTTGTGCTGCTGAGGTGGGTAAGGTGCTACAGTGTACGCAGGTACATCACCTGCTGTCACACACAGCTGCCTGTGGATGGAGGAACCAAGCGTCCTGGTGGCCACGTGGCTGCTGTGGGGCTTGGGACAGATGCTGCAGTGGGTGCTGGAGGGTGGGGCCATAGAGGAGGACAGTACTGTGGTAGCCTCTCTGACCGTGGTCATCTTCCACACCAGCTGCGACTCAGATCCTGTGGTTGTGTGACAGATGCCTGGTTCTCTCTTTGCTGTGCATTTGGAAATGGAGGTGTCTTGCCTTGTGGTCAGGCTGTGCTGGTGCTAGTGAAGGGGGGTGTCACCTCCTGAAACCCTTGTGATGCTGGAAGCTGAAGGTTTCCCCCCTCAGAAAGGCTACAGGGGAGCAGGGAGGGTTCAGAGAGAATGGCTTTGATAATCCAAAGTATAGGAAACAGCTGACAACAGCAGAGTTTTATGACTTTTTGAAGAGAAAAGAGATGAGGAAGGGCATGGTAGAGGTTTATAAATCCCAGAGTGGCCTGGGGTGGTGGTGGACATTATGTTCACTGCCTCTTCCAACGCAAGAACTCCAGGCCAACTAATTGCACTAAAAGACAGTGTCAAAACAAAAAATGTTTGGTTTAGGCAAGATTTAGGCATCAGGTTTAGACAAGCTGCGGAGCAGGTGGCACTGGGGAGCCGTGGTTGCTAGAGGTGCTGAGGTGAAGTGCTTTGCTCTTCCTTCTCTCCCCTCTCAATTCAGCTGCTACAGACCAAGAAAATCCAACTCTTGGGGGGCTTCGCCTCTTTAGCAGGGCTTCTTAGGAGTGTGCCCTGCCATCATTTCCCAGCAGATATTCCTCTTGCCATAACTGCTGCTATTTCTACTAATTAATTCAGAGAAAAGAAGCAGGGCTGCTCCTTACCTCCCTTTCTGTGGAAGGCTTGGACCTCCGGGAGACCTCATGCCTGAACAACTTCTAGCACAAGCTTTTCCTGGAGAGGGTGGCCCAGGTTTACGCTTTGCCCAGGCTGTGGCAGGGCAGAGATGGGCTGCAGCCTCCCGAGCATGTTCCACACTCCATGCCAGCTTCGATTAGGCAGCGTAAGATGTTACCTGTGTGCCTCAGGGGGTTCCTGTTCAGAAAACAGAGAGAAAGGGGCCATCAAACTTTTATGGCAGGTTGTAGTTAATGTATATGAGAACTCTCCTTCCATTTCAGTGCATGGAAAATGTCTGTGCATGATGTCTATTCCAACCCTTTTACATCAATAGCACCTTTTCAGGACTGAATTTACTCATGAAAACCCAGCAACTTTCTCTGAGAAGTCTGAACTGTTAAGAAGCCAAAGATGACGATCTTGTGAATTTTGATGATAAATGATCTAATTGTGAATTTAAAAAACATTTGCTTTAAAACCTACTGCATTTGAGAACCTTGTCCTCTGTGCTCTGAATGCAGTATTTTTACCCTGAATTTGTTCTGGTATATCAACATTACATGGTCCTGCGCCAAGTAGCAACTGCTGAACTGCTTCATCTGTTCACAACTGTAGTTACGTATTTTACGCAAAATGCTTCTACAGCAAGAAACTGTGAACAAGTGTTTCCTGCTTATCTTTGCCCTTCCACTAATGATTTTAGAGACTCTAATGTATCCCACTCATTTGTCTTTTCCAAGCATCAGTGTCCTAATTTTTGTAGCTGTAACTTGTCTGGAAGGTACTCCATGCCCTTGGTCACCTCAGTCGCTACCCTCTGTCCCCTGCCATTTTCTACTGTCTTCTTTTGGGAGGACTGCACAGAATATTAGACTACAGAGAATATTAAAAGTAGGTGTATAGAGTAGCATAATACATTTTGTCACAAAATGAAGAAATGATTGATGCTTTGTCCACAAAAGGGACTCTTAGACATGACCATTGCCTGAGTAAAATGTCCTTGTAATGAAATCCCCAGGTGAATTTTCACAATAAACTGCTCCATTTGTCTTTCCCCTTTCCTTCTGAAGTGTATGAGGACCTCTGCCAGCTTTGTATCTACCTGGGTGGAGCCCTTTTCCTAATTTTTTTTTTTGCCTGTTTTCCCATTTCTGTCTAGCAATGTTCTTTACCCAGACTGTGGTTCTCCTCGACATTTCAATGATCTATATTATGTTGCTCAAACCCTCCCTTGCAAGCGTAATGGCACTGTTCAAACTAAAAACGACAACCATATAATGAAAGCTAGCCACACCTTTTGGCTACTCTCATCTAAACTGTCTAATCAGCTTGCCTCGTCAGGTGTTGAGGAACTATTAGTGGGTAAACATGAGTCACAGTGGTTTGTAGAAGTCACCTGCTCAGGAAGCAGGAAAGTACCTGGGCTCACGTAACCCCTCAGCCAGAAAGCTCTCTACAATCAGCATTGCATCACTGGAAGTGCGTTCAGACAGACCTGCTTCTGCCTTTTTTTCCTCCTGTAGAAACACAGAGTGTTTTCCATGTTTAATCATCCAGTAGCTGCTTTGAAAAAAACGTTCATGTGTTTTTCTTGAGTTATTGGTGTCAATTGATATAAAACCAAATCCCATTATCGGAAGGAAGCAGGAGCCCCACTGTGGATTTCCAATGTCATTAATTATTGACTAGTTATACTATAAAAGTCTATTTATACTGTTAAAATACCTTGCCATTTCTATGAGTATGTTTTAACTCTAAGACAGCGGCAGAGTGAAAACCTGGTGTTGACACACTTTTCCTCTTCCTTTCCTCCCTGTAGACAACAGACCATCACCGCAGTCACTGCTTTTCTGCTCACAGTATTTTGCAGCCTCCTCTACCCCTGGGCTGTTCAAGCAGATCAAACAGAGCTCGCTGAACTCCTGGGTGACCTCCTCCAGGGCACTGAAGTGTCCCCATTTCACTTTCATTATTTCACTTCCAAACCTAAGCAAACCAAATCAAATTACTGTCACAGTAATTCTGAGCATGTGTCTCTACACAGAGATTAATGCAGTTGAATTTGTCCACTTTAAAAGTTAATTCAGATTAATTCCCCTGGGCCCCATATGCAGTAAAGCCTTCAGTGGTCTCCCACAGAGCCAGGAGACTGGCTTCTTCCACGGAATTAGAGAAATAAAAATACCTAGGTTGAGATTAATGTCACTTAATCTCATAAAGCCCCTTTCCAGTCCATGCATGGCAGTGAGGCACAGCTCCGCTGGTTCCCCTCTGGACAGGTACATAAGGCAGTGCCTCGGGGTGGTGAATTAAGGGCAGCTGGAACCTGATGGGTGTCTGGTGCCCTTTGAGATGATTCTCCCTCTTTAAGATGGGTTGGTATCCTAAATGTGAAGGAAACTACATCAGTTCTGTAACATAATGATCAGCAGTGACTATAATGTCCACTGAGCTAACTGTGCTCCAGAAAAATGCCCCAAATAATTGCGAAGTGAAAGAGTCCAGCACTGTGAAAGGCGAAGTCCCTTGAATGTGGGAGCTGGGCTGACTAAGAATAGCTTGGAATGACTTTCCAAAAAAATTGAGTTTCCATCTTTTGTTGAATTTGATTTAGTTTTCAGAACTCAGCCCTCTGGCATTGCCTACTGAAAATTACTGTGTCACACTCAAACCCCCTAATCTGCTATATCACATGCAAAATGGGAACGGTATAAACACAGGCATCTAGTGCCATTAGAGGTGCCAGAGAGCTCATCCACCCATAAGGGCTGGCAGGTATAGCACAGGATCCATAGGACACCCATACATTTCTGATGCAGTGAAGGGAGACCAAGCAAGATGTCTTTAAATGTCATAGATAGCACTGTTTGCCCCTGTTGAGGCAGAATTGCTCCTTTTGCATCCTTATTTCTGAACCTGGGTTCTCTCCTGTCTCCAGTTGTCCTGATGAGCAACCACCTAGACGTAGCTAAAGTCCTACCTCAGACAGCTGCTAGAGCTCCTTTGTCAGGATAAACTTATCTTTGCGTGAAGGAAAGAAGAAACAGCTCTCATAGGCCTCACAGGGAACCTGTCAATCTAGAATAAGTACTTCGGATTGTGGTTTCATTAGCATCTGAGACAACCTGATGGCTCCATCTGCCCTCTCGTCCTTCCTCCTGCTCCCCACTGCGTGATGGCTCGCTCTCCTTTCCTCCTGGCTCCAGGCTTCCTGGTTCCTCCTGCAAGATAGTTCCAAATTGTCCACTTGTTTCTGGTGGATTAGTGAGTTAAACCGGCTGAGAGCAGTGTTGCTACAGTTGGTGTCAACAACAGGAACATGGCTGAGAGCAGAAGTGGGGACTGGTAAGGGGGAGTGATACCCGCGTCCCTTCCAGCAGCAGCGAGCTGTTAAATTGGCTGAGATGACTGCGTGAAACCCCACCAATGATAAATGTCTAAACTAGATGATATGAACATGTCCCTGTGTGTTTTCTTTAGCTCCTAGAACATCTGTGCTGACTAGCCAAGTGCTAAACCTGCCATAAACACTAAAAAAGAAAATAAAAAAAATCCTAAGAAACATTGATGCCCTTTATTGTGTCCCTCTGACACAACCTGTTTTTAACCAAGATGGAGAGCAGTCTCTGTTTGGAAAGACCCGAATTAACCTTTGTGATGTAAGACATTCCTCTTGCCAAGAGATCAGGCTTTTCTTTCCTTCTCCATTTCTTCCTCCACACAACTTTTTGGCAACACTTGAACACGAGTTGCAAAGCTACTGAACTGAGCAGCAAAATGACTGCATGTGCAATGCACTGCACAGTGAGCCAGGTCTCTTTTTGTGCTAATTGTATTAATCGCAGCAGTTTGTTTATCCTCCTGTGTGAATAGCATTTTTTAATACATGAAACAGGTTTACTTTTGCAGAACGGTGCAGCACAGTGAAGCATGTATATGTTTTTTTATGAGAGATGAAATGACCAGCTAGGTAACACCCTCTGTGTTTGGTCAGCAGGCTGATGTTTGGTTAGTTTAATTAGGTTAAGCAAGACATTGCCTAAAATATGCCTGTGCTTTGTCCCGAAGTTTACATTTGTATGGCTCCAGGGACTAATGGAAGCGTAGCCTTTGCTGTATTGCTGTGACATCGTAGATCATCATCTGCTGTATGAATAATTTGAAAATTTTATAATATGCTTGCAAATGCCCCAAGCAAATAAGGAACTGGAATCATCCCCATATTGCAGCTGCATTAGCTGTAGTTCAGAGAAGGTGTGTTGGCCAGACTCCCATTGATCTCATTGGGGTATTTGTACATTGGGGAGGGTAGTCTGGACTTGTGAGTCTGGAGGGAGGGTCTGTGCATGTGGAGGGGTAGAAATGGTATTAGTGCAGCAAATACCTGAACTGCATGAAGCCCTGTGAAAGGAAATGTTTACGCCGTTTTGGAATCATCGCACCCCAGAACATCAGGCTATTGTGTTTCTGGAGCTGTTTTATGAGCCAAAATGCTGGCTGAGTCATAAGCTGCTTCCACCTGACCGCAGCAACAGGGAGAAACCACTCGTGTCAGGAGGAGGAAAAAATGTCCCTGTAAAGGAGCACTATGAGCCAAAACCACAGAGTCTTGCAAGGCTTCACTAAGCAGCTAACTACACTTGTACACTTGAGTGCTTTGGGAAGCCTTATCTGGAATAAGAGTCATGAATATAATTAAGTGTTTAAACAGCCTCACCCTGCTGTGGCGGATATCTCTGTGAGTTAATCACAAACACAGACAGAATCTCTATGGCAGCCAAGGGAAGAAGAGTGGTGTGTCTTGCAGGTTCTGGATGAGTTGCTGAAGGCCATTTTGACACCAGACCACAGGATAGCATAGGAGATGGAGGGAAAAAAGCCAAGGTAATGTCTCTTCTCTTTTTCCTTTCTTTTTGGTCATGAAAATATAAGACACTCTGCAGCGAGAAGAATAAGGTTTAGAAATACTTAAAGACTTAGAATTTTAACACTGAAGTGCTTGCATGAGAGTTTTGCTTATGTTAGCAAGTTTTGTATTTATTATTTTGGTACTTTGAAAGTCTTTGAGGAAAGACCATTAATTCTACTGAACTGCAAATGGAAGGAGATTAATGCCTCTGGCAAGCATATTTTCTTGTGCCTTTAGGGTTTTCTTTTCCTGTCCACCGTTTTTTAGAAGTGTAGTGTCTTTGGGATTACCCTGATTCACACTTGGTGTGCATCAACACAGGAGAACAGAAATCAGGGGGAGCGCCCTGGTCCTTGGCTTCGGGGCTTGAAATACAAGAGTGGTTTCTACGGCCACATCCATTGGTCTAACGTAACTGGTATCTCTCCCTGCAGGTTTGCGATCCTGCCTTGAAGAAGTATGTAGAAACAGCATGCCATGTTTCTTAGGCAGATGCATGTATGCTTCACTTTACCCAGTGAGAACTTCTCTTGACCTCAACAGGATGCATCTAAGGGCAAAATTTGACATTTAAATCTTTTAATACTCAGGTGAAGGAGCTGGAAATAATCTTATTTTCCTGAAATCAATCCAGTTAATGAATTGAGGATTAGCTGTAATTTGTGAAGTGCTTGTTTTTCATAAGGAAAGGATACTGGCTTTTTGCTGAAAGAAAATGGAGGAATCTATGGGTGTTTGTGCCTATGAGCATATATGTATCCATACAGCCATGTTTATATCTATGTTTCTGTATTTCTGTTTACAGTAAGGTTATTTAAATAGGATGTCCTGCTTATAGTGTATTTTCTTGTTTCTATCTTCTTTTGCAGTAGAGCTGAATGTGATACTAGCAAATAAATTTTGCCCTGGCTGTAGCAGACCAAACCCAGAACTTTTTCATGGATTTTGTAGCGTCTCTACAGACTCAGAGATGTGGAACTGAGACCAAAGCTTGGCCAAAGTGCCTAGAGGATTTGCCTGAGAATTTACCATAAATTAATTTTTATAAATATTAAATAAATAGTGGTTAAATAAATCTAATGTAGTGACAAATTTTAATTTGTGCCTGTCCTAAATTCTAGGTTTTGTTTGTGAAGAGAAAGCCATGTTTTGTTTCAATAGTTTGCTTCCTTCACTGAAACAGTCTAAGAAAATGTACCTAAAGCTAATCAAGCATTAGTTCTGGTAAGATTTAGATCAACTTTTGTGTTCCTTCTGCGAGAATGAATGTGGTCTGCCAAGAGACCTACCTGGTTTTGGAGCCCAAGTCATTTACTGTTCTGTGGGTCTGATCCTGCAGACAGTAGAAATCTTCTCCATCAGATGCCTGTGGTGTTGGATTAGTCTCTGCACCAGAGAGTTCCCAGGTTCAGGGTTTTTAAAAATGACTCTAAACAAATTATTAGCTTTGGAAAGTGGTAATGGATTGTTTTTCATGGATTAGATGATACATCTCATTTCAGATGATGTAATTGATTTTTAAGAAACCATAGTCACAACAATAAAAGGTGTTATAAACAGGCAGTGTTAATCTCTTGGGAATTTGAATCGTTGACAGCAAAATGTGAAATAGTACAAAGACGTGAATCAAATCTAAAAAATATTAATACCAATTGCTTATGGGTCCTTTGCTTGGATTGCTCATTCTGACATCAATAGATTTTTACTCTGAGGATGATGAAGTATTTGGTATTTCATTCAGTTCGTGGTCTTGTTTTCTTATGTACTGCTGTTGTAACTTCAGAAGTGAACCTAGTTTCTATGGGTAGTGAGGAGATGGGGGTAATATCAGAGCTGACATTCTACTTATTGATTCCGATTTTAACTCAGATGCAGTTCTGGGATAGCTCTAGAGAAATAAGTAATTGCTTCAGAGTACCTGACAGCAGGATTTGATCCACTAAAAATAAATTATGTGACTTCAGCTATTTATTAAGATGTAAATGACTAATTTTTTTAAAAAATGCACAATTATTATAAACGAGACCAAAGACAATTTAGCAATTGAAAACAAAGCACAGTTGTTCCCACTTGTGTATATCTCTTTGCCATGCTGTAGTCTGGACACTTTGAGGCTACTGGCATGCAGCTGAGTTGTGTGCAGCGCTGGAAGGACACCCACATCGCAAGGCAGCTCTGGGCTGAGGCAGGCACAGGGAGTTTGTCAGAAACACCACACAACATGCAGCAAGGAAGAAGCGGGACCATCCCTTGGCATGTTCTGGAGGGCTGTAAGAATCACAGAATCTCTAAGGTTGGAAAGGACCTTGAAGATCATCAAGTCCAATCATTAATCCTGTGCCACCATGTCCTCTAAACCATGCATCCTTGCCTCTCTTTTTGTTGTTAATATAT
>NW_010534313.1:0-13624 GCF_000687285.1 Phaethon lepturus | reverse complement strand
GGGGGCGGCCCGGCACCCCCGCGGGCAGCCAGGCTGCAGCGAGCACCGGGTGGAAATGCACGACGAGTTACTGCCTTTCCTCCCCCAGCCCCGGGCTCCCGTGGTCAGCTCTGATGTCAGGGTTACTTACCATTGCATAGGACGCAGCATGTGGGCATGAGTGAGTTTACGCAACCCTGCCTGCACTACACTGCACTGCATGCACAGCCGGCGAGTGTGTGAATATGCTGCAGAATCCACCTGGGATTTGCCACAAGGGCACTCCCTGCTTTCCCTCTGCTCCTGTGTGGAAATACATGACCAGGAAACCAGCACACCCTACAGCTACCCCCACCTGAATGGTGTGGAGGAGTCTGTGGCGGCGATCTACTCTACCAAGGGATCTACGGTCTGGAAACAGCCATCCAGCCACATCCACCCCAGCAAACACCCCTCTTGGGAAAGGGAGGCTGAAGCACAGGCAAACTGAGCACAGAACAAAGAGCAAAAGGCCAGGCCTCTGCAAGGGAATTGGGGCTTTCATGCTACTTGGCCGCCAGATGCAGGCAGTATCTGGCACGGACACACAGCAACAGCTTTGTCTGTCCCTCAGAACATGTGACTGGGAATCTGCCCCATGCAGGGAGGTGGAGGGGGCAGAGGGCTTACCTGAGGCGGTTCCCCCCCCCAGTTTGGAGCCTGTCTCGCCACTGGAGGACCGGTAGGCATCATCTTTCGAGGCTGGCCCATCGGAATCCCTGTCATCCAAGAAGTTGCCATCCTGCGAGCCCCTCAGAGCGTCTGCCTCGTCCCCGTTATCTTCCTCGTCACTGCAGCCCTTGGGCTGCACCATGTAAACCCCTTCAGGGGGCACCTCTGCGCTCTCGACGCCCTTACATTCCTTGCCCTCTGCTCGCCCCAGCAAGGGCTCCTCGTTGTATTCCCCATTCACCCACTTCTCAATCACCTCCCTCCTTTTGTCCTCCTCGATCTTCTGCACGCGGCTGAGTCCATCTGAAAACTCCGTCCCGAGCTCCTTGGTCCCAGGCTGAGGCAGGTCCTTGTTGCTGCTCTCCCGCTGCGGCCCCTTGTCTGCTCGTGCCTGTTCAGCTCCCCCGTGGTCGAAGACGACCTGGCGGCTCAGCTTGGCACAGATTGCATTTAGCTTCAGGCCGCCTTTGCGCTTGGCAGCCATTGTGGGTTTTCCTGAGGTTGCGTCAGTGCATATAGTTCTTTCAGCTGGAAAGAGAGAGGGGAAAGAAGCAAGAAAGGGCATTAGTGGGATCAGACAACTTGAACCCAAACAGCAAACGGCAGGTCCCGACCCAAGGGGCCTGCAGGCATGGCCAGTGTCATCCTCTGAAAGGTGGGACTGCCATCAGTTTCCTAAGCTCTGTCTGAGTGGAAGCCCAGTCAGGAGAGCCTGGTGAGAGGCACCCTCTGAGCCTGCTGGTACCAAAGGATGCCACTGGCCTCAGGAAAGAGGCATTTATTTATGCTGGGACTAAGCTGGGCTCAGAAGGCCCCAAACACCTCAGGCGGGTGAATGTGGTATGGACCAGCCTTTGCTCATGGCTCAGGTAGGATATGAAGTCTGTTAAAAGCCTGACTTGCTCTCTCCTTCAGACTGCAGCACCACCTGCTCGTAGGTCCACAACTCCATCCCAGATGTGCTGGTTGCCAAAATCACACCAGCCAGTAACTGCACCCAAACACCTGTAGCAGGGAGAACAGCGTCCCAAGTCTAACCCTTAGGACAGTAAGGAATTCACTTAATGGGGTTTACACATAGTCTCAGAGAAGAGAACCAGTATGGACCAGAAAGAACTAGTATGGAGGACAAGTGAGTGCGATGGAGCACCAGACTGGTGTATGGCAGTCGTGTGGGAGAAAATCGCCTTTGGTTGGTATCAGTTGATGAGGCCCCTTTGCCTGCTCACTTGCTCTCGCACACACAGGAAATTCTGCTCTCACACTTCCCAGCACAATCAGCTAATTAGTGTGGGTTTGTTATTTTAATATAGTTTATTCATATGTGACAGCTAGTAAAGGAGGGGTAAGAGAAAGTGGGGGGAGAAAGGAAGGAGATAAGGTCTTAACTTCAAGGTCACGGAGAATCTTGAACTAAATGGTCCCTATCACAGTCACTTGCATAATTATTGCACCAACAATTAACAAGACTCAATCGCAAATAAAAGCAAAAAATTGATGTTAAAGCAGCTGCACTGTCTCATTGCCCTATCTATTTATGATACCTCTGAGAGACACCCAGACTAAGAAGGGTTAAAGGTCCCAAGGCAAGAAACGTGCACACAGCCTGGCTCTTCCCCAGCGCGCAGTGGCGAGGCAGGCCGTGCTCTGTGTCCCAGGGCTCAGGAAGAGCACCCGCTAGAACGCCTGCTGGACACACGCCACTGGAGTTACTGTGGGGACATTGCTGGAGGTCCCACCAAAATGTGCTCTCAGGCTTTATGTCATGCTGTAAGAGGGGCCCATCACACCGAGAGCGAACAGAAACTGTCTCCAGACCTCGAATGGTGAGAGCAGGTTCCTCCACCGCACAGGAGTCCCTCGTGGCAGCTCAGCCCACACCTCCCTGTCACCAGCGCAGAGGTGCTGCTCCACAGAAGCACAGTGAGATTAATCAGACCCCCTACAATGTATCCAGAAGCCATCATGACAGCCCCTAATCCCATAACATGACAGCCCAATACAAACAGACTGAAACTTTAGACCTGCTGTCCAAGAGCCAGAGAGTGGCTGCTTAGCGTAAACTCCTGACAGCTTTAGACACGCTTCCCTGTCAAGGACTGCAAGAAAAATATCCCCCCGACAAATATATCAGCCCCCCACACAAAGGGGGCAAAATGTATTCCTTTGCTTTCCAAATGCACACCCGCCCTGGCACTACCAACCTATGTGCCATCATGCTTTCACGAAGGGAAAGCACACGTTGCCCCCCAACACATACCTCCCCATCTAGAAATTATAGCCGTTCAAGAGCTGTGTGTATGCGCTGGCATGCTCCATAAATGTAGTCATACACGTACGGGTTAAAAAGTCCCATCTCCCCAAAATACATTCCTCTACATTTCCCCACGCATTTCCCTTTCACACATTCCCCAACACACGCACACAGTCCTCACGCATACAGATGGGCACAGGCAGACGCCCATGAAGCTGAAAAAGCCTCTGTGTGCTGGCACCTTCCCTTCCCATCACATTCCCACTCTATTTAGGGCAGAAAGCGAAAGCTGATCCTATGCGCAACTGGTACCACAGAGGGAATCTCAGGAGGCTGCTGTGAGCTCCAGCTGGAGCCTGGCCAGGACACCTACAGCTCACGCCTGTATGCTCGGGCGAAGGGCCCGCGGAGCCTCGATGGCTGCAGGTGGTTAGGACGGTGCCTCCCGCCCGGTGCGGGGCCTGCCCAGGGCTGGGGCGCTGGGTCAGCACTGAATCACCAGCACCGCTCTCCCCAAGGCTGCCTGGTGATTCCCCGTCCACATTCTCACGATACCCAGCCCTGCTTAACTGGTGAGATCAGCACCGCTCGCAGCTGGAGAGAACTGGGAGGCAGACACGTGGCAGCCCAAAGCCCCGCTGCCCTCCCCCTTTCTGCAGTGAGGGCAGGTCCCATTATTCTGGTCTGGAGGTGAGCAGCCAAGTGCGTGCACCAGCCGGCAAATGAATATATAAATATTTATTCAAAGGAAGAGAGGAACAGACGTTCCCGAGGCTGCACTTGCTGCGTATGCAGCAACTCCAGGGAGCCTGCAACTTGTCTTCCATTCCTGTTCTTTCCTTCTTCCATCTCACATACCCTGGCTTTGCCCCTGTGCCTCCCTAGCTTCTCCCCCCCAGCTCCTTCCCTTCCCTTCTGCATCTTTCCAGTCCCTTCTCCTTGTGTTTGGGATTTTTTCTGAGCACAGCAATGCTGCTCTAACATTTTGAGAATATTTTCCTAAAGTTTAAGTTAAAAATAAAGCAAGTTCTGAAAGCGTACCTTTTCCCTGATTGTGGTGGTTTAGCTAACCCTCACAGAGACCTTCCCGAGATGGGATTTGCTCTGTAGTACCAGGGTCCTTATGTACCTCTATCCCACGTATGGCTGCCCGAAGTCAGAACTCCCAGCTTCTTCTGCCAACCTTGCAACCAACTCTCCGCAAGCCTGGACACATCGTTTTATCGTTCTATTGCCCTAGTGCCTTGTCTATGGAACGGGAAGGACATTACCTCTATCAGCATTTCTATTCCCCTCTTTTAGCCCACCAGTTTCCAAAGTAGAAGGGGAACCCTCCCCACAAAGCTGCTGAAGATGGCCACCAGGCCAGAGGGGACCAGAACATCGTGTTTCGTTCGCTCAGGCAGAGGGAGAGGAATTGAGCTGCTGGGTGAGGGAGCCTCGTATCTGCCCATGGTCGGGACTGCCAGGCAGGGAGTGACCCCCAGAGCCAGGCAGAGGCTCCCTCCCCCAGGCTGAGCTCCCCACCCCAAATTACCCTGCGTCTCCATCACACTGTTTAAAGATTCCAGGCTAAGTAAACATCCCCCTTCATTTTCTTCATCTAAATAGAAATGTTTTGATTTCGCATCAATCTGAGGAAGCCGTTTATAACCTGAGCCTGTCACACGGACTTTTCATCTCTGCCCAGGACAAACTCTCCCACATGCTCTATTTACACTGAGCACTTCCTCTGAAAACAATGCCACCGGGAGTTTACTCCGCTTGCCCCCTCCCCACACCCTGCGAGGAGACACCGGCTCCCTCCGCTCCGCACCCAGCCCCACGGCATCTCGAGAGCAAACCTCTCTTTTGAAGAAAAGGTATGGCTTGCTGCAGCCAGGCCTGCAAGGAGGAGGACAACACCCACCTCGCCATTTTGCTGCCTTGTCCCCCCTTGAACTTGCTGCCGACAAGCCTGGGTTGCTGCCCCACTGCCTCCCTTTCCCCTGGTCCCCGCCTGCAGGCCCAGGCTCTCTCCTTCCACACAGTCCCCGAAGCAGCACCTTCTCACCCATGAACTCCACAGTGGGGTGCTGCCACGGGGGGCACAGCTGAGCTCTGCCTCACCCCACCGGAGAAGAGGGGCTGTGGGGGGCACCCCGTGTGTGTGAAGGAAGGGTTTTGCAGCGTGGACAGAAATAGGGCACCTCAGCCGAGGGGCACACGGTGCTGCAGAGAGAAAGTCTGGCTTCGCAGGGAAAGGAAAAGAGCCGAAGTCTGGCTTTGGCTTGGGGTCAGTGAAGAAACACACCCCGGTAGAGGGGAGAAAGGGTCCCAGCTGTGAAAAAGGGACATGTGGGAGCTGGCATGGGTGGAGGAGAAGGGACCCTGGCTGTGTGGCACAGAGCTTACTGCTGAGGGAAGAGCCAGGGGTGCAGGGGGGACCCCCGCCAAATGGGGCAGAGGCTGAGGAGGGGCAGGAGGGCCCGTGCTGTGGGGAGAGGGGTGCTGGCTGGGGAGGGATGGCACGTTGTCACTTCAGAGGGCTGGGTTCGTCGAACAGATGGAGCTTTCATATTCCTATTGAAGAGTTTTAAGCCCATCTGAGCAGCTCCGTTCAAGAGGGAGGTCCCAGTGCCAGCTTTCCAGGAGCTGCAAGCTCTCATTCAATTAATTATTAACGGCATTATTTGGGGCGGGGAGGGGGAGGGAAGGAGGACCGACATGCTGCACAGTCCTTTTCTTTTTTAACCACTGTGGTGCAAGCTTGACTGGAGAGACTCCAGTCTGCCCAGGAGCCCCACACAGAGAGGGCAGCATGGCTTGCCGGGGTGGGGGTTGAGGATGCTGCATGCCAGAGCCTCTTCACACTTCAGCTGCGGTGCCTAAGACAGAGCCAAACCTTCACAGCAGAAGGCCACTGGGGCATTGGGAACATGCTTCCCCGGAGAAATGCCCTGGCTGTGCCCAGCCACACGCCGGGAGGAGGCAGGGAAGGCAGCCAAACGCTCAGCCCCTTCCAGAAAACATTTCCCCTCCAGCACGACGATTCGTGCATTATCCCAGGCAGGGCCAGGGCAAAGGCAGCAACAGCCTAGGCATGGCCCACAATGTGTAAGAGTGAATTTAGTGTGTGTATTTTCCCCTCTTCAGTTTATCAATAAAACATTTTATTGCTTTTAGCCCAGGAAATGACCTTGGATTAGTGGATGCTGTCTCTTCTGGCTGACCTTGGGGAGTTCACAAAGGCTCTTTAACAACCTCCTCTGCCCTGCAAGCATGGATCCCGCCTGTGCGTGTCTGCGTGAAGCCGGGGAAAGCCCTCGGTGCGGAAGTCGGACCTGACAGGCTCCGGCTCAGCACTGGGCAGGGAGGAGAAGGAGAATCAAAGACGTGGGAGGAGAAATGAAGCGAGCAGCCAGGGTGTCCTTACCGACAGCTACACTCCCTGCTTTTCCATAGCTGTGAGGGCTCTCCCCACACCCCATCCATAAACCGTGGAGGAAAAGCTGGGGACTCTGCTCCGGTCCCCGTGGCCAGTGCTTGTCAGAGCGCAGTCTGCCTGCATTCAGCACTGCTTGACCTTCTCCTGCCTGCCACACTGGCCTCTCCAGCTACACAAGAGGCCACTTTTCTCCTTATTTCCAGCTCCCAGAGCCTAGTTCAACCCTGGCCCAAAGGCACAGACACCAGTACCGCTTCCCTTCAGCGAGCCTGTCCTGCTTCCCTTTGCTCAACCTTCTCAGCTGCAGAGTTAAGCTGTAATTTTCTGGTGACAGTGAGGGGCAGCGTACAGAAACCAGCACTGGGCAGTGAACGACAGATGTCCTGAGAGGAGAGGGAAGTGACAGGCCTCTGGAGATGCTGGTGCCCTGCGCTGGGGCTGCTGGCCAGCGGCGCTGCTCCCGTCCCCCCCCCAGCCACTTGGCTGCTCTGGTGCTGCTGCTGGGGTTTCTCTGGGAGAATAGCTCATGAACACGGGGAGCACCCTGTTTCCCTAAACAGAAAATAGCCACATCATCTCTGAATGGTGTGTATTTTCAGTGCGGAAGTGTAATTATGGAGTAAGGGAATGGGACAAGAGAAACCAAGAGGAATTTTCCTCCTCAAGGGAACAGAAACTACAGCAAAGAGGGCTAGTCCTGAGCTCTGTGCCAGAGCGAGGTCCCTGCACGCCGCAGGGCAAAGCCTGCAAGGGTGCTGCAGCAAACGGCACATCCCGTCAGGCAATCCTCCTCGCTGCCTTCCCCCACTACCACAAACCTCCCCTTCCAGCCATGTCTTCTCCCAGTGTCGCCCTGCAGTGTCCCCTAGTACTGAGCACAGAGGGTCCCCATTCTCTCCTGCAAACCCCGCCAACTCTTCTCATGCCGCATGCAGAGGCAGCCCCTCCCGGCACCAGAGCCATGCAGGCTCTGCCCTGGCACGAGAGCCCCCTCCCCGGAGCATGCTCCCAGCCCCCAGGTGCCCGTTTTCTCCACTCGCGTCCTCCTGAAGAGTGAGCCCTAAAGTGTTAACGGCGATTGGTGAAATGGCACAGCAGATTGCTACAATAAATAATTTACTGATATTTATAAATATTCAAATCAGCAGGCTTCAGAAATTGAAAGGGGGGGGGCTGAGCTGATGGGGAGGAGGGGTGTTTAGGGAGGGGAAGAGGGGCTGACATTAATTCCCAGGCTCTCCAAATTCATTTGAGAACTGTTTCTCATTTCAAACAAATATTAAATCTTTTGGTGTCAAGCCTCCAAAATAAAATATCAAATAGAAAGTCACCACCCCCTTGGTGGCCGATGCCTTGCCTGCCATGACGCTGGGTGCCTGTGGCCCTGTCCCCTCGGACAGCCAGCCGCCGGGGGAACGATGGCAGCCTGCACAGGTGCCTGTGCGAGAGCAGAAGTCACCCTGCCACACCTGTAACACAGCCCAACACACCGCCAACCATCGTCCAAGACAGGAACTCCCTTTACTACCACCTACAGGACCTTGCCTTCATCTTCCAGCAGATTTTCTAAATCCCATCCGGAAGAAAGGGCTGAAACATCGGAGCAATGAAGGTGGAGCCAGGACTCCCGACTCCACCCTGGGAACGTGGCCTTGCAGCAGAAACAGAGCACAGGGTCAGGGCTCCTGACTTTCACTGCGTGCTCTAGAAGGGAATTTGGGTTTAGTGGTTGAAGCTGGGGGTTAAAAGCCAGGAGTGCTGGCTTCCAGCCTGGTTTCCAATCATGGTGTAACTGTCGGTCTCCCCAGCTTTCTGTGCCTTAGTTTCCCCATGCAGAGGAGGAGAAATGAGGACGATTACCCACCCAGCAGGCTGAACCCAGCCGTGTGTACTTGGTGCTTTGAGATCCCCGTATCAGCACTCTGTCACTGCGCTGGATTGTTACTGAGTCTTTTCCACCTCTGAGCATCCCACTGAACCCTCAGATGGCCGAGGGAGATGATCCTGTGTCCTGCCCTGGACCACCCCATTGGTAACACGAGGCTCCAGCATGGGGTGAATTTCCCCTAGATGAGTAATGGCTTTTCTAATGCACGGGCAGGCTGTCAGCTTCCCTACTCCCAGTGTTTTATGGGTTTAACTGAACGGCTCTGAACTCCCTAGTAAGAAATAAAGTTATCCCTCAGCGTCCCTTCTAAACATTTCACTCAGTGCAAACGGTGTTTAAGAAAAATGAGGACATATTTCTTCTTAAGGATGCAGTATCCCCCTTCAGAGGCCTAATTTATGCCATATATCACTGGCCAGGGAGAGAAAGGCAGCACAGACCTCACACTAGGAGTGAGCTGGCCCTAGCACAGCCCAGGCACAGCCGCTCCTGCTGCAATGGTGCAATGGGCTGCAACTCAAAGTCCTCCGGAGTCCGCAGAGTCCCCGCTGGAGAGCGGAGCCCGGCTGGCAGGCAGCAGAGCAGGACGGACACCTGCTAACACTCAGCACTGCGCCGTCTCCTCGGCTGCCGCATCGGCCCTCTCCCACCGCACAGACCTCCTCACCTGCCCTGCCCCAGCCTGCGTGGACCCCGTCCTCCTCACCCTGCCCCAGCTCAGCCCCTCTCGGGGCCCTTCTCCCCGGCACAGCTGAACTGCGACAGCCTCCACAGCTGCCCCGCTCCCTCGTACCACGCCGGTCTCCTCTGCGACACTGCCTTCTCACCTGCAGCTGACCTGCTCTGCTGCCGCTCGACCAGCTCTTCACAGGCATTTGGCACAGCTGGTGGGGAAAGTGGTTCAGCTGTGAGCAAGGACAGGACTAATCCTTCTTCACAGCTCTTTAGTAACGCACGTCTGAACCTTTTCCTGAGCAGATCTCAAAAATGATCCTAAATGTGCTTTGATCTTGTCTACCCCCAGCCTCCTTAACTCTGAGAGCCACTAAGGCCCTGGTGCTCACCCCCGAGTGCTGAGACAAAGCTCCTTGCCTCTGCCCTTCCTTTTGCCCCGCTCTGCACTCACATACCCTGAACCTCCGAAGGACAAGAAGTAAGTCCCTCTTTCTGCATAGAAGTGGCACAGAGAACATCCAGAATTATCAAAAGAAGCAGACTGGTAAGAAGAGGGGAAAAAAGTGAGTAACGGGAGTCAGGAACCCTGATTCTACTCCCTGCTCTGCTAGTGACCTGCTCCTTCTCTTTGGGCAAATGACATCATGCAGGCTCCCCTTCTGCCCTTGACCGGCTGGGTCTCTTCAGATGGCCAGCCATCTGGGCAAAGATTTCTTGCCTAGCTTAGTGGGCCCAGTATCTTGTTTGCAATTTTAGGTGCTACTGCAGTTCAAGTAACAGCAGAGGAAAAGCACTGATTCAGGACGGTTTGAAGCTCAAAAGTCCCTTGCGTCCTGCATCCAAGTTTCTAGTTCATCTGTGAATGCGGGATCTTTGATGAGACATTTCAACAGTTTCCTCTTCATGCAAACCTGCTCTCAGAGCTCCAGCCTAAAGCAGTGAGCAGGGTCTCGTGGCTCACCAGGCTGAGGCTGCTCCCTGGGAGCCTTCTGTCTTCAGAGTCTTCCTTTCAGACAACACAAAGCCAAGAAGATCGGGTTTTCTGATCCAGTTTCTCTTCCTTGCCTTATTTATTTATTATTAATTTTTTAGTCCAGTTAAAAGGTTTACTATCCAGACGAGCCTAAGTGGCCTCACTCAGCCTAAGTAACTCTATAAATCAAGCAGAACTGCTAACATCTACATCACGATCCCGCCATCAATCTCCCCACAGGTTGTGAAGAAAACCAAGGGGAAAGACGCAAAAGGGAGAGTGAAGAGTAATAGCTCATGACCAGCAGGCTGGCTGTGGCCCTTGGAAAACTCCCTATGAAGCCAGACATGTTGTCAGGGCAACTAAATGCAAACACGGTGCCTAACTTCACCTCTCCGTAGACACACATGCACAGTCTGGGTGCTGTGCCAGGAGGACACGGTGGACGCAGAGAGAGGGAGGGAAGGGGTGGTGGAGAGCAACGAGGGTTGGGAAACCCTCCGGAGTAGGGCTGGCCAGCCCTTGTGGAAGCCGCATCCCAAGGAATGAAGAAGAGACCAAGATGTGGGCCTCTGCCAAACACTGCGCAGCCCTCTTCGTAAATGCTAAAAGAGACAGGGCAGGGGGTGCAGTGAAAAATCGAGGAGGGAACCAGGCTTAGCTGCAAGTACCTGACGCTGGGGGAATAAAAAGGACCTGAGAGAGACAACAGATCTCCTAACAGACACAGATTCAGAAGGGAATTGCTCAAAGTTTCATCAGTCCCTCTTGGTGACTGTCTTTAACAAGTTACTTTACACAGAATCCAAACCCACCATGACCCAAGTCAGTGGAGAGCAGCTCCCTGGCTTCAGGCCAGGCTCAGTCATCCCTAAGCGAGGGCAGGGGTTAAGTGAGCCACCTCCTAAAAAAGGGTCCCTCCAAACCCTGTTGGTAGTTGGTAGACAGTTTAAGAGCGATTTGCAATCCCTTTCAGCACTATTAAGTTCAGACCCAACAAAGAATGCAGACTCCTAATTAATTGCAGTGGGAAGTCAGGAGCTAAATGGGACTTGGGAGCTGGAATGGTTGTTGCATCACTAAGAAACACAGGGCCAGAAAAAGTTCATTACTGTGGTCTTTCAGGTGCTGCAAAGTAAATCAGCGGGTTAGCCCACATGAGGTAAGTGATACCTCAGCAAGAGCTGCGTGACAGAGAGAAACTAGAGCATCTGAGCCTTCCAGCTTGTGTTAGGTCCTTCCCACAGCCCCTGACCGCAGCCTGAGCTGTATGTGAGCAGGTAACATGCTCTGCGCACTCAGATCCCTTACAGGTTTCTATAATCCCCAAGTGGGGCTGTGAGTTTTTTGTGAACCCACCGAGCAGGCACCCATCACACGCAGCACTGGGAGTTCAGGGGCTCTTCAAACCCCGGAGATGCCTGGCACCTGCAAACACCGTGCAACGTGGTTAGGAGAAACACTTGTCCGTCCTGTTTGTGTGGCAAAGGCTCGCAGTCTGGCCAGAGGAGAGCCGAGCTCTGGTGTGAAAGCAGTGGGTCATCCCTGAGCTTGTTAACTCAGCAGTCCTGCCAGAGCAGCATGGGAGAGAAACCCCACCGGCTGGGCTGTGTGGGCACTCACCCCACGCTTCCCAGCGCTCACACCGACGCTAATTCTCTGTCTTGCCTTTTGCTGCTCTTTCTTCTGGTCCTTAGGGCTCATCTTCTTATCTCTCCTGTCCTTGTGAGCCCATCCATGTGCTAGCGCTAGCACTAATTGCAAACACCCATCAGTGGGAACATACACGTGTATAAAAACGTGGCCGTGCAGGTGCACTATCACATGCAGAGGCACACATGACCCAGCACACAAACACATGCATCGCATGCCCGTGCATGTGCTCATGAAACGGTACGCACACAGAACACATGCTAATGCACACAAACGTCTATGTACCTGTGACTGTACAAGCGTTACATCTGCACACCGCAATGCACAGATACACAGAGCGTGCACCTCCCCAGAGGCGCACGCCCGCACGCACCGAGCTCCGCTCAGCCCCGCACAGACGGCGCGCACCCACGTATATACAGCCCACCAGCAGCCACACACGCAGACGCACGCGGGCAGCCACCCGTGAGAGCACAGAGCACCCTGCACGCACTCACACACACTCACACGCACACGCGCTTTCAGCACAAGCCCGCGTGCCAGGAGCGGTTTATTCTGCAGCTTGGAGTGAGAAGGCGGTGGGCTCCCAGCCGGACCCTGCAGACAGACTCGGCAGCAGGGACAGACACACTCCCCATCCCACCAAAGAGCCCCTCTTTACCCCCAGCCCATCTGCACCTCACACCTTAAGGCAAAAAGAGCATCGGTGAGTGTCTCAGTGGAGCTGGCGTCCCAGCGGAGTGTGTGTGCCGGGCAGGGGATCTCTCCCTCTCCCTCTCTCTCTCTTCCACTCGCATCTTTTCATGAACTCTATTTCTCTTTCCTTTCTGAAAACAACTGAGCTGTAAATACTGTTTAACCTTCTTCCCCCCTTCCCCCCTCCCCTCCGCACTATAAAAACACAAATATGCCATAACTCAGCTGGCTCAGCCGCCGCGCCTCCAACATGCCCTGCTCCAGGCCTCTCAGGAAGGTCATAACAAACGACTTTCCGATTCAGTGCTCCTGAAATAATTTTGTGTATTAAAACCTGAATCTGCACTTTCTGGACCGAAAGCCTCTCTTAATTATGGCAAGCGTCCTTGGGATGGACAGTGATCCTTCACTACAGCACCGCTAACCAACCGGAGAGGCAGCCGGCGCCCCGCCCCCCCCCCCACTTTTTTCGCTGCCCCCTCCCACCGCCACCCAACCCACGGCCCCCCTTGCTCCCTCACCCCCCCGCCTTCCCTTTGCCCAATCTGTTTTCAAAGTGTGTCTGTCCTTTATTAAATTGTTTTCTTTTCCACATTATCAGTTGCCATGGAGACCTCATCTCTCGGATTATTTGAATTTCATTATATCTATTGATTTGGGAGCATTTCATCTTTTTTATTGTTTTTCTGTCAATTTTCAAAACGAATAACCATCTAATTTGCGTCAGTGCTGATTATGTTTGTCCCTCAATAGAGGTCGGCAGCTGCGTCGGGGAAACAAATCAATGGGAAACCATCATAAACCTCCCCAGTACAATCTCCAGGATATGTGGGTGACATTCCACGCCTGCGAGAAACACTCATCATATCCAAACTTCTTTCTTTCTTTTCTTTTTTCTTCTCCCCTTTTTTTTTTTTTTTATTTCTTCTAGCCAGCTCTGCTGGCCAGTGGCGGGTCACATTTAAAATCGTATTTATTTTACACACATACATGTACAATTTTGGACGCATCGCATTTTCAGACAGGGAGGGGACACGGGTGAGAAGAGGGGGAAGGAATTTTTTTTTTTTTGTAAGAAAGAAGGGAAGAAAAGGATGACAAGGGAAAGAAAAAGAGGAAAAGTGGATCGGGATTGCAAATTGCTTACTATGTTTTTTTTTTAAATAATTTATGCAATTTTAAGCATTTATGTATAAATTTTTTAATAAGCCACCCTGGAGCAAAATAGCCATTAACATCCCGACGTCCTTCTGTCCAATGGGCTCGTGTGCAGGATCAATTTCCGAGAGTACTTTCCTTTTTTTTTATGACATGATAAAATGCTTTTAAAGCAACTTACACAAATATGGAAATTTTTTTCCCCTCCTC